>NW_008590088.1:161183-199703 GCF_000691845.1 Merops nubicus
TCATTAGAACTTTAACTCCAGCCATTGTGGGAAATTTCATTCAGCTAATTGTAGCCATTAAGTGACAGGTTATGCAATGAAATTACCTCAGCCTCATCTATGTTCGAAAACAGGATGCTATCAAAGTAGCTTTTTCTGAGAATGAATGGGGTTTAAAAATGCTCAGTGTTGTTGCAAGTCTAATGGACTGCCACGTAAGAGGAGCCGAGCTCCTCTATGCAGCTTTGAAAAAACATACCAGGAGACACAGAAGAGTTCTAAAAGAACTGCAGCTGGCAATATCTTTAAGTTTTCATATATGTGGAATGCTTGTAAGTACTGTAAACTAAATAATTCCTAAAACTTTGGTGAAGATTTCAAGCCAGATTACCCTACCTTGACACTTTGCCGACTGACATAGTAACAAACGGCACGAATAAAGAAACATTTACATTCTTGTAGAACAAAGTCTGTCACCTGGAAAAGTTCCCAAACAGAAGTGTCCATGGCAGCAAAACGAAGGTCCATGGTGAAGCAGCTGGGCAAAGGTGTATCCCTCATTCATCCATCCAATAGAATCATAGTACCAAAAAAGCAAGGGAAAGGAGAAGTTGATGGAGGTCAAACCTGAAGCAGTCACCAGAGCTCTCATAGACCCTGAGGAATCTGCCAGCCTCACCTCAAGGATTCATGCTCCCAGCACATGCACAAAGCACTGTCTTAAGGAAAAAAAGAAATCCCTTATGTTCCCTGACAATGAAATAATCTGTATCTTTATAGAAAAAGCATACAAAGCATATTAAGGTGTTATTAATTTAATTAAAACAGCTAATCAATGCTTTGCATTTGTAAATTATGACCTCAAAGTTTCTCATTATTAAACTGGAAAATCAGAAGCAAGAGGCACACCTATATATTGCCAGGATTTAACAAGTTTGCCTCAAAGCTGTGCCAGGTCAGAGTGTGGGATCAACTCATTCATTTATATGATGATGCTTCTGGCTGTTGTTGGAATTTCCCTCAGCTGCAAATAAATTCTAATGAAAAAGAAAGCTAAAGCAAATTCTTCTGAAATCCCCAAAGCTCTAGGCTGTTACAAATGAAAAAAAAGTGATGAATTGAGAGACTATGTTTCAATTCTAACCACATTCAAAGTACATTAAACAAACTGGTATTAAAATATTGTCCTGGGACAGTATGAATTCTGCTATGCACCTGGAAACTAAGGAACATCCTTCTGGGATTGAAGTTGGAGCATAGGACCTCAAAAAGGTTTTCCACAGAAGGACTTAAGTGAAGGCAAAACAACTTGTTTTGTTAATCTAGTGCTGATTTTAGAGTATGTAAATTCATTTATATAGTTCTTATTTGGTGTTTACAAATTCTGGTAGCTTAATCCTTACCAAAGTGTTTAGTTACAGTGATTTAAGGTGACTACAGTCCCAATGGGAGATGCACTCTGGTGGCTGAACTTGCCTACACACATTGCTTTCACACCTCTGCTCAGTTCTCCAGCTTTCCAAGTCAAACTAGAGGGATCCAAGGCTATACACTGTAGATGCATATTCAATTTTTTTTTTTCAGCTGTACAGTAATACAGATAAATCCTGTTAAGTCCCCAATAAATATGAGTAGTTTGTTTTTCTCTAGTCAGATCTTATGGACTCTTCAGTTTCTTAAATACATTCAACCCTTCAAGCCCTCCACTTCAAATGAATGGGCAAGGTCTGCCTCTTCAGGATCACTAAAGAAGGCAGTCTTTACATTTAGACTTCTTCTGCCAATCAACTTCATTAAAATTGGCCTACTTGTGCCAAAACCAGCATGCAGCCCTACACCCACATATGCTCAGTGGGGTCTGAGCCACTTCCCTGTTCTATGTAGGGAAGGCCACACAGCTTTGGACTGCAGCTCCACCCTGTCACTAGAAATGAATAATTATGGCCAGTTTTCAGACAGTGCCAAGTACAGAAAACATAGCCCTGGAACACCTCCCCATCCCTACTAAATTTTCAGCTTGTGCATTTCCACAGTCACTGCTCTCCCTACGCTTCATAGTCTGGAAAAAAGTTTTCTTTCAAAAACGTTTCTGAATCTCAAGTAATTTTTTATGTTTACAATATTCTAATGCTATCCAATGAAAAAGGAAATCTTCTATGATGGCTACAGTACTTCTGAAAAAAATCCTGCCTTTGCAGATAAACAGGACTTTACATCTCATGTTGTGTCATTCCACTATGTGAACTTTACCTAAAAATCTGGTTTTTAGTCTCCCTTTACCAAACACAAATTCAAAAAAAAAAAAAAAAAAAAAAAAAAAAAAGAAAAAAAAAAAAGAGAAAAAGAAAAAAAGAGAAAAAGAAAAAAAGAGAAAAAACACAAAAACCAGAGAGAGGCAATCTTTAAAGCCTGCTAACCTAGTTTAAAAAAACAAGTCAAAAACCAGTCCCTGTAATCAGACTGGTACAAAGCAATAACAGGCAAAAGGTTTAATATCAATAAGTTTTAGTCTAAAGGCTTCAAGACACCTTAAGAAAATAAAGTTTTAAAATTTCTACCACAATGCTAGCAGGAGCTAGAATCATCCTGATTTAATTCCCTTGATTTTCAGAAAACTAATAATGGTTCAAAATAATTAGAAACTGTTATTACATTAAAATGCATGATACATACTGATTAGATCATATTAAAATAAAAATAATAATTTGACTTATTTACACACAAAAAAAACACAAACACTGAGTGAGACAAATCTATGGACTATAAAGACAAAGAAAAGAATTCCTCTAATAGTAACAGCTCACTGCACAACTGACTTTCATAAATATTAGTTATGTCTGAATTGTACCAAATAAAGAATTTACACCAAAAAAAATGCTCACATGTACTTACTGCAATAAAGTCATTTAATGCCTTGGCTATCTTGGTTCAAAGCTCATTTTTAAACTGCTAGATGTAATCCAATGATTTTTTGTTAAATGCAAAATATCCAGTATATTACAAATTACCCAAGACTATGATGTGAAATGCTTTTGTGACAGCAGTTTTATTTAATATTCATTGTCAGCTTCTCTGAGGATAGACTGAGAACTAATAAATTCAGAATATATTAGTATTATAATACACTGCACAATTTATATTTAGTGGTTTATACTAGCCATAACACTTCATATTAGCCAAATACAAAAGATTAAAAACACTAAATATATTAAGATACTAAACTAGATATTAAAATATCCCTGCTGTATCCCTAGTTTATATTTGACTGTTCAAGACGTAAGCTGGGGCCAACATTTCTGCTTTTTTGGTGATTCTCTTTTTCTGTAACAGCTGAGGCAAGCTCCTGGCTCTAGCTTGTCCTGCCCTGGTAACACTGAAGTAAGGGCCGTTATAACCTTCAGACAATTTGGTTCACAGCCCAGGTAATGCACAAATCTGGAATGAAATTGCTAACCTTCCTCTGTAGTATCTGTGAGTAGTCTTCTGTGTTTTTTATATCAGGTTGAACCTATAATTGCTTAACTTGTGCTTTGCATGATGGATGCTGTTCACAGTCAATAATTTACGTAGCTGAAGAAATGATTTGATAAAAGATGACTAAAGAATGTAAAAGCTTTTTAAGAAACAGTTCCTACACTTCTCCCTGAATATGTGTGAGCTGCTGGCTAGAAGAGAGATCAGCTACAGCCCAATGCACTTATAGGCTGGTTTCCTAAGATGACGTATGGAGCCCCATCACCTGCTTGCCAACTGCCAGTCCTCTCTACAACCGTAACATCTGCGCCTGCTGGCTAGTTTCAGATAGGGATCTTGAGTTTCTAACAACATTTGTGACTCTAAATGCTGCTGCAGAGAAGAGTGATTCTATTAATGCCTACACTGAAGAAAGGCTGCTGTACAAATTCAAACCTCCAATGAATGCTCATGGCACTCACACAAATGCCACCCTCATTGGAAAGCTTCAGCCTCTGCATCAACCCCTGTCTGAGCAGACTGGAGGCAGCAGATGCTCCAGGAGGCCATGCTGGGGGTGCTGGGGAAGGGGCACAGTGGAAGAGCACTCACACACAGAATAGTTGTCTCCAGTCCTGGCATGTAGGAATTGTGGTTGGCACTGGCCTGCGAGTGCTTGGGCACAGTCGAGAAGGCACAGCTTCTGGGACTGCTGAGCACAGTGCAGGACGTATGGTCTACTTTTCTCAGAGAGGATTTTGGCCAAAAGCATCAGGCACGCAGGGTTGGCCCATTTCTCAGAAAAGCTGCAGAGATGCGGGGGACAGTGAAAAGACAAAAGTATTCATCTGATGGAGTGGAAAAGAAAGTTTTCCTTAAAGCCTTCCTTGCTGAACTCCACTATCCTACAGGTCTTAGCCAATAATCTTTGTCCTTACATCTACAATTCTCATCAGTTGTCCACTCTTCAGCCTCAACAACCTTTTCCTGGGCTTTACTCCATTCACTCTGTTTCTTGCTAGTTCCTCACAGGGAATCATACAAGCACATTATACCCAAGCCTTTCTTTCCCCACCACTTTCCCCAATGAGCAGCAAAGCAGCACACTAACTCCTTCCCTTAATGCAAGTCATTCTGGCCAAGGCCTATGATGGCAGGAGGCATACGGGGGAAGGGCTGCAGACGTCACTATCATATCCAAAATTCAACAAGAAAGGTCAAAAAAGACTTGGGAATACAATGGGATAGCCACATATTGACACAAGAGATGGCAACTGAGTGCCCTTGGAGAGTCAGAGTGGAGCAGGTCATCTTTAGGGGATGACAGGCATGAAGATATTCTCCATCCAGTCTCCTGGTACAGAATGGAGAAATGGAACAAAGATGACACACATTTTGGGAATCCATTCTTCTTCACATTTTGCATTTACTGCCCAAGAAATGGCATCAACATTTAGTCACACAGCCTTCATTTGACTCAGTTCAATCAGCACATTCACAGGCCCCAGCAATTCAAACCTGAGCACTGCAGCCACTTGCAAAGGGATGCGAGTAGCTCTGCATACTGCACTCAAGTTCTCACAGGAGAGATGCAGGGCATTAAAGTCACACATAATTCAGAAGATATTAAGAATGTTGACATCAAATCTGTTGTGCTATTGTTGATCCTCCACTGTGTCAAAATCTAGGTTCAACCACCTTAGTACAACAGGATCTAAAAGGTCAGTCAGCTCAGACACATACCTAACATAAACCTTGCTCCAGTAGCTCTAGTGCTTAAGAAAATACTTTTTAACTACTTAAGCCTCTTTAAAATGCATAAAACTACTATTTATCTAAAGAGTAAGCAGTGATCCTGAATACATTTACACTTGTGAAATACTTAGATCTCTGAATCAAGTCAATGTACAAATAAACATTCAATAGCAGGTAACAGAAAGCTTCCTATTATACTTGAAGGAAAATAAGATGCTTCGACTTATGCCTTTGGCATTTACAGCCCTGGAAAGTGTTCAGGTTTAAAACAAAATTAAAAAAAAAAAACAAAAAAACAAAATCCCACAAACATCACACACACACGAAATGGCTTTGTAACTGTGGCAGCAGGCCTAGGTCTTTCAGAACAAATGTCACGCCTCTTACTCTGGTCAGGGGCCATCTCTTCCTTTCCTCAATTTTCCACATAACTGACATCTAGCTGACTTACTTCCCTGAAGTGCAGATGGCAGGGACTGCTGACAATAATTGTGCAGCAGAAGACTGGGAAGAAAACCGTCAAGATGGGACTTCCATCAAATACAGCAGGAAAAGGTCCAATGAAGGGAGATGACATCCCCAAAACGACATACTTCACTTGTTCACTCATGGACTTCACAGCTTTCAATATAAAGGAATTATGATACGATATGATATGATGATATGAGCATTTGTTTTGCCAAAATGGTTTCAAAAGTGAAAGGTTAGAGGTAGTTAGCATGCTGTCTATGTACAAATAAAGAATGACAGTAGTAGCAATTCTAGAGAGTCAAGCAGCCCAAAAAAATACTGCCACCAAAGCACCAAGTTAAAAAAATAAGGCTGACCAACTCTCAAAGCACAAGCAGAGCCAACTTGGCATTTGGGCTGGCTGTGGCTCAGCAAGATGACATTCTTAAATATTGACATATTATCACTCTTTACAAGCAATGCAGCAGAAGAAAGGACATCTGCTTCTCCAAACAGCATGGTTCCTGCAGAACAATGGTGGCTCAAGGTCAACTTCAGAAGCACTTGCTGGCCACTTGAGAAACTTGGCAAGGTCTCTCTACCACTTGTCCTCTTCTGCTGAATTGTTCACTAAACCAGTACCTTTTTTCTTTCTCTCTTCTCCTTACTGCAGTGCCGTTCAGCAAGAGGAACAACATTAGTCCCGAACAACAGGGGGCTTAAATCAGAATTTACTTGCAAGTGTTGCATTTCAAAAAAAAAAGTCAATTCAGTCTCCAGTAAAGACTGGAGCCATTACATGAAAGCTTGGATAGTTTTTCAACTTCAGGCTGAGTTTTCGTATGACAAACCTGAGGCAAATAGCCTCTTTCACTGCACAAAATATATAGAATTGGCCATAAGTCTTTAAAGCCCTGATGTATTCTAGTCCATTAGTTTTTACAGTTCAATTTATGTTGTATTACGAGGAGATGTGCTGAACTGCCCGAAAGTACAGATTTGCCAAACTATCCAAAAATAATCTGGAAAGCAAGAAAGTCAGGATACCAGCCAAATCATAAGCAGTGTGGCCATTTTTCTACCAGTTCAGCTGGTAATAAATTTTTTAAAGCACTGTTAAAATGTATCTGTATGAATTTGACTTTAAATCACATTTTCTGCTGAACGTTTAAAGACCTATCTATTTAAAATGAAACATACACACAGGCAACTGATACAGGCTCACATACTGCATGAGTAATGACAACAGACATCCTCTTCTCTTACAGCTTTGTTCAACATACAATTAACAAAGCTATTATATTGCCACACAGAAATCAAAAGTGATTACCTCTACCAGAAACACAACTTCTAGGTGAATTCTGCAGTATGCAGGACTTAGCTGGCAAAGACAAAAGTCTTAAGGAAGCAGAGCTAGTGAGAGAGGACACATCATCATTACCACCACAATACATCTTCCTATCATAGAGAAGTGAAAAATTGTTAAATTAAGCTGATCTTTTGAAAGGCAAATACATGTTGGGAGTTTATATTTGCTTACTATAAAATATACATGACAATTCATTACTTCTTAAACGGAGAGTCATCACATAAGCAGCAGAGAGCCAGTCTCATCATTTCCATATGACACCACAGCAGGTAGTGAAGGTTTGAATTATTTCCCTTCTCTTCTACGCAGTATCTGGTAGAGAGTTCTAGACTCCAGGGCCATCACTCTGCTGCTCTTTAGGCCATACATATGCATGGCAAAACTCTGAGAGTCACTTCTCAAGCTGACATCTGACACTTCTCTGACTTCCAAAAATATGGTTATCCATAATCCCTCTTGAAAACAGGGCAGATTAAAAATAATACCAAGAACAATTAGTTAATGTGGGGCTGGCTAAGTACAGGGTTAAGAGCATTCTATAGGTTTTTACATCGCTAGCTTGTGATGCACTGGTGTTCTGCACTGCCATTAAAAACATGTGAGAGCAAGTTTGTGCTAACTACCCACAATAAATCGAAAGTGAAGAGAACCTTCATCTAGAGAGATATTCTGGAAGGCTACTGAGCACAAAAAAAACCAATACCAGATTGTTATTTGAAGACAATTGTATATTAAATACCTCCTCTTGGCCAGTATAATTTATGCCATTTTATAAGCGGTTTTAGCAATCCTGCTGCAGTGAGATGTTCAAACTCATTCAAATTTAGCCTCTTCAGGTCAAGAAAATGGACTTTTAACAAGTGGTAAATTAAAATGTCAAGAGCAATCATATAGACACTTGTTTACAAGATTGTTATTATTTTGTTTTACAGTTCCATGAAGGTTTATCTTTCTCAGAAATTGCTGTGCTAACTTTTTCACCATAAAGGAAAGATACCAGATTACATGAACAGGTATTTGATACCTCAATTTAAATTGCAAAATTCTTAGGCAGGGACAGAGTCCCTCACAATTCTCAAATCTTTCATACTCAACTACAATAAAGCAAAATGTTGTAAGCAAAGTGACAGGCATCTGCATTTTTAAAAAGTGTATCTAATTGTCTCTCAGGGAGGAAAGATGGGGTGATGATCTTCAAACCATGCTGTTTATCGCTGCCATTTTTACTGGGCTCTTTAACTATATTCAAAGACTTTGCTTAGCATATTCATTTTCCATGCAAAATTAGGAAGTACCATACATACAAATCCCAATTCACAGGCACAAGATGAACACAGGTTTCAGAAAATCCTAAAGAAAATTAGGCCATTAGCATGCCCTATGTAATGTTTTACAGTAATTCACAGACTGTCAAAAGACCATATGCTGGCCTCTACTTATGTAGAGAACAAATTTGCCCATCACTAGAATCCTTTGAAGTGGCATCCTTCTTCCCTTCAGATGTCATCGGTGGATGAGAGTAAGAAATTTCTCAATAGACTTAATCTGAAGTCTATTCTGATCAAAGGGAAGAATACCATTTGGGCTACACTGAGCACTGTATCAACATCTTCACGTCCTTTTTTCCTGTGGCTGTATATTTTTGGAATAGAATGAGAAATTATAAATATCACACTACAATGAGCACAAGTATGTTAAGGGGAAATGATTACATAAGACAAGCATTGTGCTACAGAAAAAAAAAAAAAAAAAGAAAAAGAGCTACTCTGTGCTGTACTAGGCCATACTACAAAGTTAATTAAAGTGATATGGAACATCAATTCAGTGTGATAGCTTCCAGTAGTTAAAGGGTTAACAGCTTTTACTGACAGATTTTATTTTCATCTTTTCTACACAGAGATAAAAGGAATAGGATGTCTTGTTTTGATATGGACTTTGGCTTGTGTTGCTCATGTAGATAAAGAAATTATTAGACCTTTATTTTAGAGGAGGTAAATCCAAAGAGAGCACTTTGCAATTGGCTATGTTAGAGGCAATGCTTATGCCACTATCTTAAAAACATAAAAATGAGTCAGAAACTTACATTAAGATCTCACTGTTCAGCAATCCACCCCTAGCAACCAATCTATTTTTTCTTTGAATGGACAGGTAAGAAGACCCTATGATTTCACTACTGCTCTCTGCCTTGGTAAGTGTATGGAGATATGCTGAAGGTGGAAAACTTCCTGTGCAGTTTCTCTCCCTCCCTGCTGTTAGAAGAATGCTAAACCCTCACAAGGAGAGGGCTAGTTCTGTTTTCTGTATTTCATACCTACATGTCCAAATCCTACAATGGATTAGATAGCAACCAAGATAATGTGATGGGTCAGATTAGATATTTTCATATGACCAAACCCCATATTTTTTTCCTCTACATTCTATTGTTTCTTCAGGAAAGAAAATACAGAAAAACGCTGTTGTGGCATTTGATGAACATATTTTGTTTCTTATTATATGAACTCTTAAAAGTTTATTGTGAACTGATATTTCATTTCTATTTTACAGCACTGAGCCTAACCAATCCATGATTAGGAATTGTAGGTAATAGACTAACAACTGTAATAGTGACTATGAGTACTCAGATAAAAATTTTAAGCTCTTAAGTGGTAGCTTCACAGACCTGTATTTTTCACTCCAGGATTTAAAAACATTTAAAATATTAATTAAGCTTTAAAACATGTTTATTTAATTAATTCTGGAAACAGAAAAATTGAGACAGGGAGGTCAAACAAGTCCATAGCAAAGTAAAATTCTAGTCTCAAAGCCCTTGGCATCTATCATACAACCCCAAATACACTGTGTAATGTTTAAAGCTATTACATTTAGTTCTGTCAAAGACAATTCAGGGACTTGCAGAGAATAAGCCACAGAACATCCTCTACATCCATTTTTTTTTCTGAAGGCCTCTTTAATTAGCAGGTCAGCAACATAATAAACCACAACAGCTCCCTTAGTATCCATTAAGCCAGTGGGTAGAGCAGACTGGGATTTTTTTTTTTTTCTTTTAAACAAAAGTGTGATTATGTTCTAATTCCAGGTACTAACATTTCTGTCAGATTTATTTGCTGAAAAGTAGGACTAGATCTGGCATATAATTTTTAATGAGAACTCACAAGTTTGTATTATTGGGTTTGTAAGTTGCCAGTGACTTCACTTCAACAAAAGGGACGCTACAGTTCTCAATGAGAAGGGGAAGTTAGAGCCAGCTTCACATTTTACCCACATACCTTTTCATCCCAGGCTCCCTGAGGAAAAGACCCACCGTTCTGTGCCAGATGAAATTCTGGAACAGAAAGCCTGATTATGAAAGGGGGCTGAATGCCTCCCCTACCTCTGAAGTCAGTGGGGGCTGAGACTCTCAGCACCTTGCAAGACTGAGCCCAAAGGCATCATCAAGTCAAGATTTCAGAAAAAAAAAAAAAATAGTTCCAGCTCACAGGCTTATTGAGGAACTGCATTGTCTTATTTAAATAGCAAAGAACCTTGGGGAGACTGAATTTCTGCTGTTACAATGCCTGCTGAGGAGGTCTGAATGACATCAATTAAGAAGAAACTTGGCAGGAGGTAATCTGTTAATTTTATGCCATTTACATCCATTCTCTTAGCAATGCCAACTGGCAGCATTTAAACTGTTTAAGTTCTCTTTTTCTCCTTCTGTCTCTGCTGCACAGGATTGCAAAAGCTTAAGTTGTAAAAGGAAGCCTCGGCAGCCATTGTCACTGCGGGCTTCAGTGGGTCTTTTCCAACGCCAAAAAACGTCACTGGTATCACTGTTATTAACTCTCAGGAGAACACTATTATTCCCACTACATCTGTTATTACCAGGATTACTCCATGCTTGTATCTAGCATTTTCATCTTCTCCGTACCTCATGAATCTCCATACCTCATGGGTCTATCTGCCTCTTTGTATTTGCCTCTGCTCTCACAGATCTCCTGTTGCAGGACAAAGCAAAACTGCTAAAAAACATAACATTGCAGCCCAGAGGAAAAAAAAAAAAAAAAAAAAAAGAAAGAAATAAAGAAAAAGGGAGGGGAGATATAATTTCAATTAATCAAACTACTTAAGGAGATAGGTACAACATCATTTGGCTTCATTTGCATTTTCTAGCTATTTCTGGCTGCTATGAGAAAAGCTGTTTCAGGTACACTTGCAGATAGAACTAAATAACAGCCATAAATACCATAAAAACCTGGGAAAGTGTTCCTATGACAGTCATGGTCTGCCTAATGTTGAAGCAAAATACCGTATCGTATCTGCAAATTATTACTGGCAGTCACTAGTCTGAAAAAGTGTTTCATGGGATTGCTCACCAACCTCCCCTGGTGCTCACGCTGAAAACAGCTGCTGCTACCCTGGGCACACAGTCAGGCTGATAAACTCTGACCCAATAGGCCACAGTTTCCACTGGTATAAATCCAGATTTAAGTTTAAAAACACCCTTTCACTCCTTTGTTCTGCCTATAAGAGCTGAAAGACAAACTAAGATACAAACATGCAGTTTTCAAAACTCCATAAAAACAAACTTTTATTTTCTCCTTTATCATTGTTATTTCTCAAGATAGCTCATTATTTACTTATTCTTGGATATGTCTTGTCCTTCATCTTAGTTGTGTCTTTTTTCCCCAGCTTTTCTGTCACATCTCTCCATAATGTCTGTTTTCCCCTTTCCTCATTTCATAAGGTTCCCTTTCCTTTTTTTTTTGCCCTGTTCTCCAGTCCTAATTTTTCCCCACATGGTCTTTAAATGATTGTCTCCCATCCTTCCTGCAACTGCATATACTCAGAGTTGTCCCTCCTTCCCCTTCATGGCCACTGACCAAAGACATCAGAAATTCTTAAACTGCACCAGACATTGTCAAACCATTTATGCAACAACATTTGCATTTCCTATTTTGACACCAAACCACTCATCATCTTCCTCTTTCTCAATTAAAATAAGCCTTTCCTGTTATTATCACTACCTTCTTTATCCATTCACATTTCTCCGTTCACATAAATTAATTTATACAAAACATTTAACTTTTGGATTTGGGGACAGGCAAGGCAGATTCTAAAGGGAAAGATTTACTCCTGTGCGAGTCCCTGTCTCAAACCTGCTAAGGCTTCACCCAATCTCACACACACAAACACAAAGTGACATTCAGAAAACAGATTTTGGCTTCAGAGTTTGCAGTCTGTTAGGGCTCTCTTTTCAATGAGGTGGCTCTGAAAGTCTAAACCCACTTCTTGGTGAATAAAAGAAACATACCACTGAGTTCTGCTGCCACTGAAGACATGAGGTATTTGTCCATTTACTGTTGAGTGCTCATTTAAGCCATATGTTTCTCTGAAATATTGGCTGGAAATAGCCTAGTTGCTTAAATACAGGCATTGCTTAAATTCTAGTATTTCTAATGAGGGAAATAAAATGGGTGCTACACATTTTGTGTAGCTACTCGCTACACAGGGTAGGTGGAATAAAATAGCCTCCTATTGGGCTTTGAGTATATGGAAAGCTCTGGCAGACATCACTGCAAGCAGTTTTCATAAAGGTTGTTACATGGAAAGAGGAGTTGATATTACAGGAGATTTTGTTGACCTTGTACCAAAAAAACATGTCCTGTATGATAGAGGGTTTAATAGCTCACTGAAAAAAGGGTAAAAATATCCCAGGCTCAGTTTTAAAATAAGCAAAAACACACTGTATTTTTGCTTACACACAGAATTCTTCTTACAGTTCATTCTGAGCCAAATACAAGCACTAGGAAATTAAAAGCAGGAATATCCAGACAACGTAGCATTTGGCTTTACTGCAGATTGCAGTGGTTTCTGTTGACATAATTACTGCTGAAGCCTAGTCCTTAGCAGCAAGTACATTCAATATAATGCAAAAGCCAAGGGAAAAGAACAAGGAAGACAGATATCTTGGGTCAGTTGGGTGGCCAAGTAAGAAACTGTTACTGAGAGCAGATCAGAGGAGGCTGTCATCGTGCTCATCTCCCGTGCGCTGCCTTTGGAGAGGAAGGCAGGAGCCGCACAGCGGCGGTTCCCTGCACCCCCCAGCCCCCTGCACACGCAGGCTCAGAGCTCTCACTGAGACTTCCAGCAGGTCAACTTTCTTCCTTTGTGCCAGAAGAGTCTCACAGAGATAAAAAGGTGTGTTTTACTGCTCAGAAAATTGAGAAACATTCGGTCTTGTTTTACTATTCCTATAATGACAAATTAGATGTTAACTTCCGTGAGGCTAAATTTTATACAGTTCTGTTCCATGCAGACAATGTGTTTGAAAAGCTGTCAAAATGCATCAATAACTTACCATTATCTACCCTGCAGGAAGTATCAAAGTACTCAGAGAAGCTGGCATTGTAATGTAAGATAACTTTCAGGTGAGTTAGGGAGAAAACAAAATGACTATTAGGGCACTGTATTTATAGCATAAAGCCTTAATAATTCAACAGAAAGCTTCAGCACAAAACAGAATGTAATCTGCAGTTTGTAGGACAGACACCCATCACTTAAAATTTCACCTAGCTCAATTTTCCTAAACAACCATCTTTTGTCATCAATACTGGCAAATACAGGAGCAAATTCATTTTTTGAAGGGGGGAAAAAAAAAAACTGTAGACACATTTTGACTTACATTTAAGAAAGCATGTCAAACAAGGATTTACTTTAGAGCAAATAAAACCATACTGTTAATCTAGTTTCACAGATGAATCAGGTCAATTTATCACTCCAGTGAAAAGTTTTTTTCCAACCTAACAGTGAACTAAATAAGCAGTGATCTCAGATGCCCATGATCAAAACTGTTTAGCCCTAGTTGCTAATATTTACTTGCAATATCACAAGGTTGTTAAATTTATTCGATTTCTTATTTTAAGGTAAAGTCACCAAGTATCAGAAGAGTCTCCATATTTTCATTGCTTTGACTACAGAAAGATGTGCATGTGAAGAAGTAGCAAAGGGACTGTAACCATTTCTTGAAGACTGTTACATCAATATTTTGATTGCTCCTGGACATGTCGCACATGCAGGCAGGGCTTACAGCTGCTAGGACTGGTAGAAGTCCCATGAATTTCAACACCACCATGCACTAACTCACATACTTTGCAGCGATATCATCATCATCATCACCACTACCACCACAGTGGTATTTCCCAAACACAAAATGCAATAATTTTTGGAAAGAACATGTAAGGTAAAAGAATCAGTATTTGTCATAACTAAACATTCTGGCTTTTACTGACAGGAAGTTTTCCACCAGCTCTCTTTGAAATCTATTTGCACTCTTCCATCCCCAGTTTGTGCTCACACAGTCCCCATTAACACAATGGTTCCCTCAGAAGGTAAACAAATAATGTCACTCAAGATTATCTAAGATTATTACAGAAGTTTCCTGTTACTGCAGGTAGGTAACAGTGGAACAATAGCAAAATGAACTATGAAGGAACTTCTCTCATATGAAGCAAACAGACCGTAGATTTTATTAACCAAAGGCTTCCTAAATAGGGTAACCAAAGACATATCTAGTCTCATGAGGAATTCTCACTCTCTTGTCTTCCTACCACCCATTAAATCAATGTTTCATACAGTGATTTTTACATATTTTTTTTTTCAATTTACCCCTATGTTCTAGAACCAAAGATCTCAATTACAATCTGAATAAAAAAGGAGATAAAGATAACACTGCTCTTTTTATCACTGGCATATAGAAGAATAAGACTGAAAACCTAGTGAAAAATATTCTGTTCTCTATTATAGAACAGATTTCCTGCAAGGAAAAAGGGAGCTAGTGTCTCTGTTGAGATTAACTGTTTAATATTCTGTTGGGAATATATCACACAGATATCCAGCCAAAGAACTGCATTTTGGCAACTTTAAATACAAACCAGTCATTTCTCTGCTTCAATACACACATCCGCATTGGGATACAAAGTTTCAACCAGTGTTTTTAGTCATTAAGTGTCTTCTTAAGCCATTTCTGTAAAGCCCTCTACTGACATGAAGAATATGTTATGTAAGCCACTTTTTCAGGGCAGGAGGGAGCTAGCATGCTAGTAACTTTATGAAGAAGTGTGCAGCTTTTCTGTGAAAAGGCAGCGTATCTCACAGCTATAGTAATGGTTCATTTTGATTGTTTTGTAAAAGCTATCACTCAACAGCCAGTAGAGTTTGTTAAATGCATGACTCCAAAGGTTTTCATTACCACCAAAAATGCCAGTCTCCTCAGCTGACTAATTATCCCTGAATTTACAGATATGTTTAGAGGAAGTTTGCTACTATCATTTTTATGCCAAAGGTATTTTGTCTCTTACCAAATAGAAACTAAACACCTCATCCAATATTTCTTACCAGTGGAGTGTTTCATTATGCATGGCGCTCCCCTGGGGCTCCATGCTTCTTCTAACCCTGAAAGAAACAAATCTTGAATAGATTACATTATGGGCCTGAGTTTTGCTACTACTTCAGATGAGCTGATAAGTCTGAAAGAATATATGTGCTAGATTAATACTCCATAAAGTTTGTGGGCTAATGTCTGCTACAGCAGTACTCCTAGCTGTAACACACGTGGACATGACACTTTATCAACCCTAGCTGCTTGCGTGTTCCTAGACCTCACTGATGCTCTACATGTTCTATCTGAACGCAGAAAAACACTGCCTACTTTTATTTCAATGCATCTACTAACAAACATTTAGAATGTAGAAATTCAACATTTATCTGGAGATACATCACACTGTCCTTTTCTATCTAACTGAGCAAAAGGCTACTAAGTTTTCCATTACAAGGTTTTCAGTACGAAAAACATCCTTAAAAGCTCCTTAAAAGTTGAAGTCCTGGGTTTCACAGTTGGTATCTGACCTTGTAAACATACATTTTGTACTTGCCAACAACAGCCCAAAGTTTTGTCCCCATGAATAACTGCACAGTTGATTCACAACACTGCACCAGCTCATTCACAGATTCACAGAATGTCATGGGTTGGAAGGGACCTCAAGATCATCTAGTCCAACCCACCTGCCAGAGCAGGATCACCTAGGAACACATCCAGGCAGGCCTTGAAAGTCTCCAGAGATGGCGACTCCACCCCCCCCCTGGGCAGCCCCTTCCAGTGCTCTGGTACTCTCATTGTAAAGAAGTTCTTCCTTATCTTCAGGTTGAACCTCTTGTTCACCAGCTTGTGACCATTGCCCCTAGTCCTGTCACCAGACACCACTGAGAAGAGCCTGGCCCCATCTTCCTGTCACCCACCCTTTAGATATTTATAAGCATTAATAAGATCCCCTCTCAGCCTCCTCTTCTCCAAGATAAACACCCCCAGCTCCCTGAGCCTTTCCCCATAGGACATGTGTGCCAGGCTCTTGACCATCTTAGTAGCCCTGCACTGGACCCTCTCCAAAAGTTCTTTGTCCTTCTTGAACCGAGGAGCCCAGAACTGCACACAGTGTTCCAGGCGGGGCCTCACCAGGGCAGAGTAGAGGGGAAGGAGGACCTCCCTCCACCTGTTGGCCACATTCCTCTTAATGCACCCCAGGATGCTGTTGGCCCTCTTGGCTGCAAGAGCACACTGCTGCCTCATGGCCACCCTGCTATCAACTGGGACTCCCAGGTCCTTTGCCCCAGAACTGATCTCCAACAGATCAGCCCCCAGCTTGGACTGAAGCATGGGGTTGTTCCTCCCCAAATGCAGGACTTTACACTTGCCTTTATTGAATTTCAGGAATTGCCCATTAAACTGGCTCAGAGCTAAACATTTGAAATACTTATATGAACATCTACAAATACACCTGCAGTTAATTGCGGGTGTAACCCCAGATCACCAAAACTGGAAGCCAGATCTTGTACACAGCCTTACAAACCAGAGCCATCCTCATGTCTGCATGGAAACCACAAGCTCTCCCAATAGAAAGGGAGGCAGCTCTGGTACAAACAAACATCCCGGAATAAAGCGAGCAATTACTGTTTCCACATAAAATCTGATTCCAGTAGGAGAAACAAAAATTTTGCTCTGAATATTTAATTCACTTACTTTGTTTAGAGTGCATTTTAAGTGCTTACATGCATCAATAAGTTTTTATTAAATATCTGTTCCCTGCTTTAAGCTTTTGTTTTATTTGTTATTTGTTTTCACCTTTTACTTTTCAGAGACATTAGTGCATGGTGATAGAAAATTGAGCTGGCTGGTCTCAGTAATTATACCCACCATTTCTTCCCCTTTATTTTTTCTCTCACCGAAATTTAAAAACATTTTTTAACATCATTTAAAAAGCAAGCTAATATACAGTAAAAGCAAACAATTTTTTTTTTTTCAAATAACAACTTATAAAATAACTATGTCTGTCATATGGCATATTTGTAACTGTCACTATGTGTAGAGACACAGAGGTTAACTGAGATCTCAAATTATAAAAATTCATAAATTTTAGGATTCAATGAAGAAAAAAGAACGGAGTGGTTGTACTGGCTTGTAGAAAGTTACGGCACTATGGCACAGCAATGCAAGTTGAAAATGAATACATACAGAGAAGCAAAGAAACATTCCTTTGATTCACACTCCATTCACTTCAGCTTTGTGCAGCCACTTAGTGACCAATTTCCAGCACTGGATTAATGCCTCAGCCAGATCTCCCTGCAGGCACTAGCTAGGTGAGGAGCAGGAACTGCTTGAAGAGCTGCAGGACCATCTTCACTTTGGAACTTGAGGAATTAAATGTTGTGGCCATAGAGGTGAGAAATGCACGTTCCTGGCGCAGAGGACAGTCCTTAACTGCCCAGCTTCACAAACATCCTGTGGCAGTGCATCCTGACTCCAGATTAGCTGACCAACTAGCCTTTCTTCAGCTAGCTTTGATGAGTTACCAGACAAGGCATTGCTGTTCCTAATGCCTATTTTCCAAAAGATAAGTGGGGAAAAACACTGACCCAACAGTCAAAAACTACAAGTCACTATCTTACCTGTAACGCAGTTTAAAGAAGATTTAGAGTATTGAAAAAGTAAGGGGTGGGGGTGAGTAATCAGTCATCAATAAGAAAGCAAATTAAGTTAGAAATAAACACCTCTAAATTGATAACCACAATAAAACCTGAACTAACACCACCACTGTTATTAATAATAGGATAGGGTAGTGTCCTTAAAAGAGGAGAGAATATCAGGTCTCTAAACTAATGGTAGCACTTCCAAGTTATTTAGCAACGCTGAAATAACCTAACTTCCCAATGCTATGGAAAAATACAGCAACAGCACTGTTTACTTTAAATTCTGAAATAAAGCTTTTAAGAGCTCCTTATATCTTCTGGTGGGAAAAAAAAAAGAAAAAAAAATCCCAAGCACAAAAAGTACACATAGTTGATAGCAAGAAGAAACTAAAGCTCAACAGACAAACTTATTCACAGCACTCTGAGGTTCTTGTGGTAAAAGAATGAGTCCTATTAAAACAGAACATCAGCATCAAAGAGAAAAAGTAGAGGTTATAAGAGGAACAGAGAAAAAGAGTAATGCATCTCAGAAGGATTCCTGCCAAGGCAATGCCAGCTGTCTCAACCACATTTACTGTCCCACTGTTTAATAAAATATATGGAAATTATTATTTTGCAAAGAATGATGTTGTAATTAGGTGGTTCTATCATATGATGCTTTTTCTTACAACACTGCAAATTAGAAACGTCACATTCCTACAGCCAAGCAGACAGGGAGAAAGAGAATTAAAGTTTCACAGAAAGATGGAACATTGCTATTTTCATTCAGAGCTCAGAAAACCTTATTTCTTCCCTCTTCAGTACCTGTTTTGATTCTTAGATAAATAAGGTAAATCGTATGGAGTATCTGCCTCATCCTGTATTCCTTATGCAACCAAGACTCCCACCAGCTTCTGTAAATCCTTGACCCTTGTGGGGCAAATAAACAACCAGAGTGTCAAATGCAGAACTGTAGCTATCTGACAGCCATACCAGGATCATCAAATAGATATTAACCGAAGAGTGGAAAGGAAAACAAAACAAAACACCACAACAACTTCAGCTCATGGTCAAAATGGGCAATAAAATCGATAGGGTTAAAAAAAAAAAAAAAAGATTAAAATATTTCTCGCCCCTCAATTGCCTCTTTAACATATTCTTTTCCATATGGTACACAAACAACCCCCTTCCTAATTAAGATGTTGTATTTCCTCTGTCTGACTAACGTGTACCTGATCTGCACGTATTCTAGACATCTGCATCACAGAGGAGCATGAGATTGCTCCTGTGCCTGCAAATCAGACTGTGCTGGCTAGGGAGTGTTAGAGTGGTGTTAGGCAAAATTCCCGAGCCATTAGAGTCACAACACTATGCAGAGGCAGGCAGGAGTCTTTGTCACCTTCTGCTTCATTTACAAAACACTGTAATTATGAGAAGCAGGAACATTCTTTAAAATAGAGTAAGAAGAATGAGACACAGTCTTAAAACGTCAATCCGAGAATAATTGCAGTGGCTAAAACATTGCATAAATTTAAACAAGAAGAAACCTCCACTGTGTTTTCCCTTGTCCACCTATTGTGAAGAATGGGTAAATGAAGAAATGAGAAAATGACTGGTTTAAGCACCGAGAGTGTCAGCAGGTTACAGAGCTCAGTCGTTTCTCTACGCTCAGCTGTGCTGTAGGTGTCACACTGTCCTTGCAGCAGAAGGCTGGGTGGGAAGTCTGCTTCCAAGGCACAGAAATAACTTAAATCACTCTTAGATTTCCCCTCCACACACACTAACAAAACGTCCTCCCGTGCCCTGACACTTGGCTCCCTGACTACCTCCTTGGCTACATAAGCAAATTTACAGTTGCAAACCCACAGTGATTAATATCTTTCCTTTTGCTTGGATTTTAGCATGCCTTTTGCTAGACAGCTGACCGCACCACTACCCAGCAGAAGCTGCATATCCAGGTAAAAGGACCATAAAACCTACTGCTGCTTATAGATCACAGTGGCTCCCTAACAATTTTTTTTTGTCTTTAAGGCAGTAAGATTTTCAGGATTATACTGTTTGTAGTAGGGACCAAAACCCAAGAAGGGGCAAGCATCCACAAGCCCACTGTTTTCACAGCAGTAACAGCTAGCCAGGTCATCCAAAATAACTGGGAAACTATCAATACAAAACGAACAGGCCTCTGTATACTGTGAAAATAAGCTCTAGAATTTTCTTTTGCCTTATTCCGAAGTAGAGGTCCCAGCACTGCTGCCTATGGGCTGGATCCCAGTCCCCATTTTTGCATAGGATGTTTTCAGCCATATCAGCAGCAGCCTTATCTTGAAGAGGCTGAAGCTACACTTCCTTGTTGACTGTGAGGAGCAAAGCAGTTTTGAAGGGCATACGTGTGTCTCTCTGGCTGCACAGGATGCTGTGCTAGACTCTCCTGCACACGTGCATGCTGTTCAGCCCTCTGCTAATTGCCACAGATATAACAAGCACTCAAGTGTGACCATCTAGTGCATCCAGCTGTTCATCAGAAAAATCCTAAGAAAAGGAGCGGATCCAGAGAACAAAGAATGGGCTCCAGGCCACAGGCAGTGTTATGGGCTCCAGATACTGCCAGGCAGAAGCTGGCCTCCCTTCTTCTGGAAATACCATTTTCCCTCACACATGCTGCCTTTGAGATTTCAAAAGCAGTACAGAGCACAGAACAGGAACAGTCCTTGGGGCAAACGGGAAGGCGAAGGGATCAGGGACATCTTGGAAAGGCAGCAAGGCAAGAGTAGTTACTTTCTTCTGAGTATAAACTCTGCTTTTTATATCCCAACCACTGGGCAGAGTGATGAGCTGCATTTAAAACACAAAGCCATTTTCCTTTCTGATGCATAGTCTTTTACCTTTGAATTCACCACCAGCAGCTCCCTTTTTTTTTTTTGGAAATGCAAACCCCACCCCAGCAGTTTGGAGATATCAATACACGTACACGTCTGTCTCTACTCAACCCATCACACTGACAATTCCACACCAGGCTTCAGTTCCAGTCAGCACAGACAGTCTTGGAGAACACAATGAACAGAGAGCAGCCTCCTAACACAGCTTTTAAAAGTAGCTTTCTTTTTTTCTTAACTCCAGTGTAAGAGTTTGAGCAATCTGCCTACACAGAGCTTAAAGGTCTTACTGTAGTGTCTCCAAAAACCACGAAAGAGCTGAGCAGGTCACATATATCCAGATGAGGTACAATGGAAAGTCACTAAATATCAATGATAAATGGATGTTCACTTAAGGCAGCACTCTTAAATTGGAGCACAATGTGTTTCTGTGGAAGCCTAGGTCTCTTAGCCACGTTAAAATATATTCCATAACAAATGAATGGTAAATCCCAGGGATCAGGAGGCAGGTGTATGAATGATTGCTCATAGGCTGTGTCTGAACAGGTACTTAAGCACGGAGTTGTGATATGAACTAAGCCTGGACATTTCAGCTCTCATGCATGTGGACTGCTGCTGTGGCCAGAACATGTTGTATTTATTGAGCACATGCAGTCAGTCCAAAATGCCCTAGATCTGTCAAAGTCAATTCATCTACACATGTGTGATATGCAACCCCAGGCTTCGAGGCATCTAGACTTGTTCCAGACAGACACAATTTGGTGTCCAAAAGTCCCAGTCACATGTGATGAATCTCAGATTTCTCCACATCAGGACCTGAAACAGAGAAAAAGAAGCAGGTCAAGAAAACCAGGCAAAGGGCCGCCCTGGCTTCTGCACCTGGGGTGAAGTCCAGCAGAACTACCACAAGAAAAGCCTTCACTGCAGCCAGCTGAGGTCAAAGGATGATTAAAAGCACATGAGATCAAACTTTTGGGATCTGGATACAACACAAGAAGCACAATTCAACTGCAAAAGCTCCACCTGGGTTGTGTAATAAACCTGCCAACTGCAAGACCGAGTACCTCCACATGAAGATACACTCCACAGAGCAATCACAAGGCCTCACGTCTGCTCACTTACTTGACTGTGTTATATTGCTGCCTGATCCAACTCTTCTTCCTTTATGAAACCACAAAAAGCCTCCTTCTCTCTCTTCTCATATTTGTTTCTCCCCACAAATGTCTGTCACAGGTTCTTTCCAGATGTTACCAATTCCTTTCTAGAAAGATCAGGAAGTCCATCCACACTCTTACCTTCAGAAAAGAGAAATTTGCTTTTCTATTTTCTTGTATTCAACATGTTTTTCCATTTTGTCTGGGGACTTCCAGGCAGGCATTAGTCATACAAGTACAAACTATTCCCAAATGCAACAGAAATCAATGGGGTAGCAACAAGGTTTCCCCCAGAGGAGTTCTATGCCAGTGGTATCAAATATATAACATACCTGCCTGGCCTATTAATAAACTTTTAACTTCATGCCTTCTTCGGTTTATTCTGAAGTTTACTGATGTTTTCCCCACTGTTCAGCTCCCAGTTTATTTTGAGGGGATCACTGAAGTGCAGCAGCACCTGCCTTCCAGGCTCAGGAAGCCCCCGGGGTTGCCTGCACATCTGCTCTAGCTCCTCTGCATGAACACAGACTCTGCACTGAGGGTTTGAGGATCTTTCACACAAAGCCCAGTGGCACCTGGAGCTCCCGATCAATGGCTAAGAGCAGCTCTGTGTCTAAAAGGAATATAGATTCTTTCTTGCAATGGATTTTCTCTTGACATTTGTGTTAGGGAGGCTGTTAAGTAAAACAGAGCAAGCTACTTTCTTCTCTCTGTCACAGTCTCCAGATTGATCTGTCCTAGAAAACTGTACTAGAGGCTGTAACTTTTTACCTGGTGAATAAGAAGTAGCAGCAATTACGTCCACAAAAAGTTAACATGATACAGACAAACCCAGTCTCCCAAGTAAAAAGGTGCAAGGTGTTGTCATGACTTCTACAAATTTTTCTCTCACTTCAGGTTTTCAACTATAGGGTTTGTTGGGTTTTTTTAAGATCTATCTTAAAACATTAAGATATTTGGCTAAACTCTTAGTAGGTACAAAAAAAAGGAATAGGTAAAAGAGCAAAACAAGTTCAGAAGGGACATGCAGGAGGAGTGTCTACATAACCATAGACCTGACAAAGCTCAGAGAAGAGTCATCTCAGCCCTACCACTTTTCCAGTTCCTTCAAAGAGCAAATCCACTGTTTAAAACTGCTGATTTTAATGTCTTGCTTTCTGTTCTCCCCCAGGGAAGAAGAAGAGTGCAGTTGTCCTTACAGCTACTCTAATTTTGAACCTTTTAAGTCGAGAACTCCTCCCATAACACTCCTACAGTTAAATTAAGACACTGGTCCAGAAGGGCACACGACTGACCCAGAGGCAGTTGACTTGTCATTAGCCAATTGCTTGGCCAGCCCGTGGGGTTTTGGCACCAAAAAGGAACGGTAGTACTGAACTGTGTTTAGTCACATTACATTCTCTCACCTAAACACTGTGTTTGGCTGTTGAAGGACAGAATAATACACAGTTCTGCTGCCACAAAATCCTAGAGCATATTTCCTGCCCTGGAATGGGGAATCACAATGCATAGCAATGAGGTTCTTATAAAGATGATATTCTTTCTGTAAAATACACAAAATCAGAAAGGGCTATTTTTTTTTCTTCTCTAAAAATTATTTATAATAGTAGATTTACAAGAATAAAACCAAGTTTGCTCTAGAATGGAATATTTCAACCCATGTTCAAGGCACTATTCACTATGACTTAATAATTTAAGTGCATTCAACACTCTGCTTGAAGTCAAAATAAAGCATGTGAAATATGCTTAGAACTACTTGTATTTCCCTTATTAACAGCATATTTTTCCATGTCTTATTTATCCTTTCTGCTGGCATATCTGCTGCAGACTTTGAATCAAACTAAAGCTATATTCTTTTTATTGCCAATTTTGACTGGATTCCTGATAATAAACCATTAAAATGACAAGCACATATATAAAACAAATGGAATCACTGATGCTTATGTACCACAGTTCTTGAATACAAGCACAACATCTCTCCCCTTTCTCTCATCTTCAGATATAAGACAATTTTTTATTTTTCAATATAAGACATAATTCAAAATTATCCTACTTAGCATACATCAAATCACATCTATAGATAACTCTTTTTGGAGTTCCATACTACATTTCATACAAAATTAAGAGAAGGCAAAACCAGTGCTCATTTGTGTAAATGTTCCTGCCATTTCTGCTTATAGACTTCTTTAAATTACTCCAAGCTTAATGAAATTTAATGCAGAAAATATTTCCTGTAAGAAATTAAATGTCCAGCAAAACTGTCAATTATAAATACAATTTATTGGTCAATTATAGGGAATGCTTCTACATGGATCTGTGTTCCCTTGAGTCTGTGAAAAGCTTCAACTTAGCCTTGTGACCTCTAGAACTTCCACACCCAGAGCCACACACCCAGGTTTGCTTCTTCCCAATTTTGACCACATTATTGAGGTTGCTGCCTCAAATCTATTTGATCAAGCCAAGAGAATCATTCAGTACATATTACTGGAAGTTACCTGACTGTACATAAAGGAGTGAGATACTTCACACTGATCTCACTTCCAAGCTGACAGCACTAGCCTTCCTGAAGCAAAATATTTTGTCTACACCAGCCTATGTGTCTGTAAGCTTTCTGGCCTCTACAACTTTCACACAGCTCTCGTAGAGAGACTGGAACTCAAGACCACTAAAATGCAAACCTCAGGATAATTCAGGAGTCAGCAATTACTGGCTTTTGAGAGGAGCCCTTTGAAATCATCCCTCATATGGTAGATCACTTCAATAGCATGGAAAATGAGGAGCTTCCATAGAATTTTGTCTATTAATGCTGATACGAAGCAATAACATTGGTTTGTCTCCAGAGCAGTGCACTGCAGACATCTTACTAAAGCAAGCCTTTGTTTGTTGTTAGAAACACACCCTACCAAATGACTTCCAGCTACAGAAAAAACAGTTTGTTTTTTTTTTTTTTAAGAATTTTAAAAACCCAACTCCACCTTAAACAAGAGTTCATGAATGAAACAAGAACCTAAATTGATTTGCTTCAAACACACATGAAGTGTCTACCCTTGTACTGCTCAAGAGACTTGGGGCAAATTCTCAGCACCATAACGAAACTCACACCAAGCAACTTTTCATTAGCTGGGAGTAGTGAAGAGTAGGAGACACACACAAGCTTTCAGATGTGCACACCTGCCATACAAGGCTGCACCCGGCAACAAATGGAATGCATTTGTTTCTCTCCAAGCAAAATCACAGAAGTTAAATGACACTCCTAATTTCTGAAATTTCTTTGCAGGGAGATCATATTTCTAGAAATTCTAGTAATAATCTACAGCTTGTAATTTTGTTTTCAATTTGCTATAGCTTCCAATCCCCATTTAAAGTCCTGGAAACATTTGTTCCTCATTTCTGTTTAGTCATTTGGCAACCCTTATAGTTATTTTTCTTGACAAAATAAAAAACACTTAACTAGATTCAACTCAAGCTGTCTTCTGTGAAACGCACTACAGCAGCATAACCTTGGGGATGCTTTCTGCTCAGCAGTAACAGCTCCTGTTATAAAGCCATAGCAAAAAGATATATAAAAATTCGTGACTATTGTATCCAAGCTACTCCTGCAGGTCCATCCCATACTCTGGAACTCCACATCAAGACTTGGTGATCAGCAGTAGCCCTAAGCCTGGACCTGGCTGGGGACTTCCAAATGATCCTTCTGCTTTTCAAATTTGCGTTTTTGCTTTTAATTATGTGAATACCTAAACCCTGGCAGATGTATAATTATACAAAGGCAGAACTAGTAAACATTTTAACAGTTCAAAGGATACCTAAAAATGGCTCTGTCTTTACCCCGTCACACGCCAGTGTGCAGTGGACAAGTCAAAAAGCTCTGCTGGGTAAAAGCCCAATGACTCCAGCTGTGGACCTCTGGAATAGACTGACTTGTCTGAAACCATGAAACCAAGACAAAGAAATGTCAGTTCTCTACTTACTATAAATTATTAAAAAAAAAAGCTGGCATGTTTGAAGCAAAAAACTTACCACATAAAAAGTGAATTAAAATATCCCTTTCAGAATTGTAAAATAGATATACATTTATTGCTCCTGTTGACCAATATCTGTTTGGGCCTATTCCTACAGTCCCAAAAGCCAAGGGAAAGATGCCCTCCTACCTGACTTCTGGCCTATATGTTACAGAGAAATTAGTTTTAATATATACTTTAAAGGGGCAAGAACATGTTATCTTCCACTAAAAAAGCTTTGAATTAAAATCTATCTTTCTGTTATACTTCATTTATCTGTGGGAAAGTCTTGTCAGCATTACCAAAAGTTATTTCAGAGAACAATCACATTTTATAATCCAAAATAGCTCATCATCTTAAAAACACACAGAGCTTAAGAGAGTCACACCATCCAGCCTCCAGCAGCCAACAACCCAGGGACACCATTTTAGGGTTAAATGAACATCTTGGAAGATGGTGGAGACAACAGTCTGATAACTCTATTATAAGTTTGCAGGATTTTTTTTAACCGGCTATGTTTTTAACAACAAATTCTAAATTCTCTTAAAACTAGGATGCCCTTTGCCTCATTTGCTCTTTTGCTTCTGAACTTTCAGGGCTCACATCCTCCAGCTCTTCTCCACAGCCATAGAAACAAACAAATAAAAAAGTCTTAAATGTTATACAAGCTCAGAGTGTACAACACTGCACCAGATGGTTACAAAGAGACAGCAAAGCTTACATGAAAAGCAATTTAGAAACAGACAAAAAAGGTTCACTGCTGCTTACATTCTGGGCAAAATTATGGGTGTCATGTCCCCCCCCCAGCCTTGAACATGCTGAGATCAATGTTGAGTTTAGCTGGGACTTACAGACGCACTCAAAGGTGGCCTCTCCTCCTCCTTCATGAAACCAATTCACTATGAACACGAATAGAGCTGTTTCCAAGTTTTGTCATTTCGTAACTCAAGACACAGTTTAAAGGGAGACCCAAACTAATGTAAGCAAGATCTTTAAGTCAGTCTCATGGTTTCCAAGGAACTGCCCTATGGTTTATGAAATGGGAGGTGGGGTAGGTAAGCAGTGCCACTAATAGAGCTCATTGTGTCAGAATAGTGCAGAATATAGTTATAATTAAACTATTACTGTCTAGACATGCACAGTATCACCTGTCATGTGCATAATATCACCACCAGCCTAAAGATTGTCTCCACAAAGACCATTTTGTTTGCTTGTGTATTAGATCACTTTCTAAGACTTCAGACTACTTCTGTATGGTGCTTTTCCCAGTCAGTAAAGAAAGCCTCTTTCACTAAGCTGTAGGGGTGCCTTTGAAATTCATACACTGGAATTTATTCCCATTACAAACCTGCTCATCCAAACAAGCTTACAAACAGCAAGACCCATGTCCTCCACTTGCTACCTTCCTCTCTATATACTTCCAGCTTCTTGTCACATCCTGCGTTTGCCCAGCTGCTAACACGTGCTATCTGGTTTGGGCTGGCTGCTGCCTCTCAAAGCAAGCATGGATTGAGTTCTGCATGACTTTCCCTCTGAAGGACCTTTAATGCAGGTCTTTTTCCTCTGGCTGAGGATTTTCACCAGAGTGGAATTTAGTATCTCTGCAGTCCCTACACCACTGTCAGCTTCAGTGGAAACTGGCCACTGGATTCAGACCTTATTATCAGGAGCCTGAGGAGGATGCACCGGCACCCAGACAGATCTGCTGCATAAAAGCACGTCAGTATGGAAAGTATGAAACTAAACCTTTAACATTGAAAACAAACAAACAAACAACACTCCACCATCACCCCAAAATATAAAACCATCCAAAACCTACAATACTTTGGCTCTTAATCTGAATGTGAAGGATGCTAGAGCATCTCTGATTCCAGAACACACGGGATTTTAAACTCACACAATTGATTTAGGAGCCTTTTGTAAACGGTGCTGAGTGTGGCAGAGGGCTGTGCTCACAGGCTGTACCTGCAGAAAGGCAAGCCCAGTCTTCCCAGCTGAGGAAACTCAGGAGACATCTGAATCTGGAGGGCAAGGTATCATCACTAAGACCAGGAAGAGGATGAGAGAAACTGAAAGTTACACACACATCGTCAGATAAAACGATTCGTCCTACCAAAATTTAAGTCTGAAACAGTATTTGAGCTTTTACTTTTCATCTATTTCAACATTCTGCTTCATGAATGCTATAATATAAAAGGCAATTCAGCCTTAATTATAGTGGTTCAGCTGGGTTGCTATAATTTTCCTGCCCCTTAATTCTCCCTATGTTTGTAACTATCTAAGAGCTTAGGCTCTGGTAAATTTTTTATTCTTCATAATTGCTAAGCCTGAGTGGAGCAATAAGAGCTCCATGCTTAGCATTTCCTTCTGTAATCTAAAGGCATACTGTGCCAAATATAAGCCACTTGAAATAAGTCACTGTGGGTAGCAATGTATATGCTTTAACTCATGGCACAGAAAGTATCTGATATCTTTTTTCAAGACAACCACATCCTTATTCATCTCAAAGTCCACCTCATAGCCAGGCACAATTGTAACACTACTTCTACAGCAGAAACATTGTTCTATTTTTATCCTGTTGTTATTCCTCTGTTAAGTAGTTACAACTCACTTCTCTACATTTTGATTTTACTGGAGCAATTTATACTTTGAACCCAAATAAAAAGAATTCCTGTTTATCACCATGTCCCTGGGACGTGGCTCACCAGACCTGCGAAAGTGAAGGATGTCAGTGCCAAGGAACATGGAGGAATTAGATCCTTTACCCAGCAGCTTTCTCCTTGCAAAAAGAGGGTGATCTTCCACTGTGCTCCCCCCAGAGTCTATACAGTAAATCAAGCAACACTTTTACGAACAACAAACAAAATATCTTATTTTTGGTCACAAAGACATGCAGATTGTACCTCAAATAGGCAAAAAATTGATAAGATGTGATTTTTAAAAGCTGGAAAACCTTATGCAACAAACAAAAATACAGGAGAGATTTAGGAAATTCTTTCAGATGTTGCAAGATCCTATATTAAATAAACAAGTCCAACTCCACTTGGAAGACAAGATAGTCTCTCAAAATTCCCAGCTGACTGCGTATGAGGTGACCCCTGCTAAATCAACCATGTTTTGCGAGTAGATCAGCTTCTATAGAACAGGAGAGGAGTTAGGTCCTATGTGCACACATATGTGATCACTTGAGCCCCCCCAGAGAACCTGCCATCTGAACAGCTGTATCCTACAGGAACAGCCTTTGTTGTGCTTGCTGACCATTTTCATTTCCCCTCTTTGATGTACAACTTCAGTTTTCAAAAGTTTTGCCCATGGCTCCACTGCTTTACACGATCAGAGCTGCCCTCTCTTAGAGCAGCTCATTGTCCACTCTGACCCTGCCCAAGCTGCTTTTTTCCTAAAAAATTCTCATCTAAGGATGTGTGTCAATGTCTCACAAACCAAATGCACACTTGATACACAGACTGGCTAGGACGCACGGATTTCAAGGCCAGTTAAAAAAGGCTCCCTCACCAGGGCCCGAATCGCCGACAAACAGCTTGCTGCAGCTTCAGTTTACAGAGTTTATAATTGTTCTGGGAGGTGCATTACAGAGTAATCAAAATGATAACAATTCTCAAAAATTGCAGTGGGTTGTGTGGAAAGATTAAACAGCTTGGTCTTATTCTCACCGGGGACCAGGAGACTTAGCAAACACTGAATTAACATTTTTAATATTATGAAGGGGAATTAATAACACGATAAATATGTGGGGTGGAAATCAAGTAATAACCTATTGCCAGCAGGTATTCTGCTGCTATCTGGAGTCTAACAAAGGGAAAAATTTTATCTTGTGAACTCAGTAGGGAGCAGAGCGTGCACGCAAGTTTCACGCAAGCAAGATAGTAAATGTGGGATAGAAGTGATACAATATGTGTGGCCGTGCAAAGTCTTCACAATCACCTACACACCAGGAAGTCTGTGACCCATTTTAGGGGATTTTGTACAAGTGCCATGGTGCAGCCAGGGCAGGCAGACGTAGCTCCTGCTTGTGTACATCTAGTTGCTCACAAACACACACAAGAGGAGCGTGAATGCTTCCAGTGACCTCAAATCCATCCATCCATCCACCCAAAGGGGTAATTCTCTGGAGTACAGCACACATGGTACGTTCTTTGTTTCTTTTCACTTGTACACAAAACAATTTCCAGGCAGTGTTGCCATCATGCTTAATTTAGTTTTTAAAACATTCTAGAAATCTTGACGTGATGTGAATGATGGCTCTTAAAGCGTAATCCAAAGCTGCCTCCTAGCCTTTACACTAAAATATAAGAAATTGAAAGGAAGAAAAAGAAAACAGACAGGGTGTCATTGGCTGTCTTGTTAACTATTTAATCCAAAATTTACTTCTTTTTTTTTTTTAAAAAAAAGAGGCTAAAATTAGCCTTGCATCACAACTAAATAATTAGAATTAACATATACGGTCCTGGGTAAAATCCTGAAAAAATCTGCATCTTCTCAGCACTGAGCCATGTAGGGTTAACACGGCCTACAGCAAGGCCGAATATATCAGCTTTAAGTCATAAAGCTCAGGTAAATCAAAAAAGCTAGTCTAATAGCTGTAGCCAGTAGTGTGGGTTGCCTGCTGGAATATCCATCCAATTTCTTAAGTAGCTTTTGTAGCTTTCTCCAAGTTCCAGAAAGTCCTATGCTACCAACAACTGCAGCAGCAAGTTGCAACTAGCTGAGGAGAGAGAAGCAGAGAAGGAAAACAAAGTACAGGAATGTATATACGATCCTTTGCTTGATGTCCAGGTCTGAAAACACTGAATCTACCAAAGCAAATTAATAGAAGTTTTCATTTCAGAGTACATTAAGCTATAGCTGAATACAGAGCATCTGCACCCAAGGACTAAATCCTGTTATCAATATAGATACTGTATTGCTCAGAAACAAAGTTGGCATGCAAAGAAGCCAGAAGAGAGTGCTGTGCTCACTTCAGGTCACCTACAAACACACCATTCATACAACACCACTGTAAACTGACAAATCCAGCTCCTTCTGCACTGGCATTTTATCATCCTTTTAAATTATTTAAATGTTTGCAAAAATTGTTGTCATTTCACCACTTACTTCCTTTTTTAAGGTAATTCACTTGAGCTTTGTAACGCAGAAGTGACAAGACATGGGAAGAAAAGGTTAGAAAAGCCACCCGATCCCATACTGGGGTACAATTAACACGGTCCTTTACTTTCTGAGGGCAGTTCTGGCTTAGTAAACATAATGATAGCTTCACTCAAAGGTTAAAGTGAGAGGGCATTCATTTTATTGCTAACATACCTTGACAGAGGTTCCAAGATCAAAGACAGACTGTCAGCATAATTGCAAAATAATACTTTCTTCCCCACTTTTAATTACATTAAATAGCTTTTACATATTATTAATAACATTCTCCACCATTAAAGTAAATCTTGATTAAAGGCCTCGCTGCATGCACAGGCATAGAGGAGGGCTGTATAATACAAGAATGACTTAGATCTTCGGACTGCAAACAGGCAACAAACCTAAGAAAATGTGCTCACTTCAAAACCAGCCAAGTCCAGGCAGCTTGAAACAGGACTGTTCCCTCTTTGAGAAGTTTACACCCTCAAGAGGCAGTTGCCATGAATTCAGCTTGAAAGGCCTGCCACACAAATGAAGAGAGTAGTTTTGTGCTCACCAAACTTCTCTTCTGACATCACCCTTCTCAAAGAGGAAACTCCATGATCCATTTTGATCCAGAGGACACTGAGCCTCTCTCCATTAATTTCAGTGGACTCTGGAGGAGTCCTTACATACGGCTGCTTTAGCCACAGCTGATGGTTGGTATCCCCCAGATATCCCATGGCATGTCTTCCCATCATACCACATTATGCTTGTCACCCAGAAGAACAACACCATATTAAGCCAAAACACTGATTGTCAAGGGGTTATGCAACCCTGACTGTATAAAAGCCAGTGACATCTGCTGTTACTCTGCCCCAATATTGTTAATGCATCAGTAAAACAAAACACACACACAAAAAGTACTCATTGCTGTAATAATAATTCTTAGTTTGATATGCCTTTTCTCCAAGAAACTGTCCTGCATTTGGAGATTTGAAGGATTAAGTGACCTAATAGGTTTTTACATCCCTATCTTCCATGACTTATATTTGACAGCATGGGTCCAGCCTTAACATTCATTCACTGAGCCATTTCTGCAGATGATCAGCTCTCTGCTGAAAAATATTTTGCATTGTTTAGATTGCATTTGATAGAGGAATATTATAGTACAAGACTAAAAAAAAAATTTAAAAAAAGAATCATTTACAATAGATCGACTTTTATGCTTGCACTGAAAAAAAAATTAAATAAAATGTCAATTTGTTTTCCATGTGAACCATCTAGACATTTTTCTAAACGTTGAACAAACTGCAGTCATTTCATAATCCCCAAAGCAGTGAATACAACAGCTCACCAATGTTACAATTGCCATTTGTTCCAAAGCACAAGCAAGCAAGTTCCAAACTTCCATCATATTTAATGTAGTAATTATACTCCTTTTTTTCCAAGTTGCCTTGCCCTGTAGCTGAAAGGGCACAGTGCATCTTTGTAGAGCTACATCGTTACTCTGTGAGCAGCAGATCAGAGAGGAAGCTCTCAGAGTAGTTGTGTACAGCTTCCTCCCAAGAAGGGACATAAGCCCATTGGACCTACTCAGACATCTGTAATTAGGCATGGAACCTGCATTGTTAAGCTACAGATAAAACAGTAACCATTTTTACTAGGGTAGAAATATAAGCAGAATGATGCATCTGTGTAATGGTTTGAAAACAAACCGGGGAGACACTCCAAGTCAGAAATACAATTTAATAAGAAAAAAAAATAAAATAAAATAAAAGCAATAATACAAAGGATAACCACAGACAGAGTCAGAATACAACCTGATACTCTGTAGTTAGGGTGGTGGTAGCAGTCCAGATGAAACAGTGGTCTCGGTAGAAAAGATCTGGTAGCTCTTGTCCTCTGGAAAATCCAGTGGGTAAGGCCCCCTGTGCTGTACTGAACCCCAGTTTATATCCAGGTGGGAGCACTTGGCTCCTCCCCCTGGGTGGAGCATCTCACAATGGGTTGATATCAGTCTGTGAGTCATGCAGTGGGTCCTTGATGGTCCATTAAACAGAAATAGCTCCTGGGGGGAGCTCTGTATGAGTCATGGGGTGAGGCATGGATGGGCCCATTAACAGGGAGGACTCCTCCTTGCTGGGTGGGAAAGGTGTTAACATCTCCCCTGACCTTGAACTTCTTTCCTTATCTGTTATAGCCTGGGGTGTGAGGTCTGTCCTGGGCAGCTGCTACCCATGATTTTCTTAACAGCCCATGAGCACTGACATAGAGAGTATAGAATATACAGTTTTGGTTCTACCCACATAAGGATAAACTGGTCCCAGCCCCTGTAACCATGACAATCTGAAAGAAAAAGTCATCTAGAAACCATGGCACAACTTTCACAGATGACTTGTCTGTATGGAATAGCCATCCCTCACGATGTCGGCAGGGCTGCAAGCTTCAGGACTGAACAGTGCATCTTACTCAAAAGTCAGTGGTCTTAGTTCCCAGTTCTATGCCTGCATTTAACTACTCCAGCACCAGTGTGGACAAGGTGCTTGAAGAGACCTGAGCCTGCAGCCCAGAAGGCAAGGCTGTACAGTGACCAGCACATGGTCAGCAGCAAGTCAGGGCTGCAGCTCCACCTCCTCAATTAGAAAAAAATCACCCTTTGATCAGACCAGGGCCAGACAAGCTTTGGCCTTTCAAGACCTAGGAGAGCACCAAGATGTAAAGTGTGTGTAGTTTGGCTATGCAATTTCCAGTATTTTATTTATATTTAATGGAAAACCACATATCATTTCAGCAGTGCACGCAGCCTTTTAAAATGCAGCCCCTAAAGTACAGAGAGGCCAGTTACACTGCTGGACACCGTCCCCATATCCCAGTTTTCTGCATGAGACTGCTCTGCTATGTAACAGACCCACCTGCACTCACACATACGCCTTCCACAATAGCTCCTAATATTGATGTGAAAGTAGTAAGAGAATCCAAAAAGTAATATATCCCTTCTCTGGGAGGTTAAGATGCCTCTTACAGGTAGAAAATTGGATACGTGGCAATTTTAGAATGATTTAGGAAGCTGGGATTGTATTTATTTCCCATCTACATGAGGGAACGAAAAGGGTTCTTCAAAAAATAGTTTGTTGCTCAGTATGATCTTTTGCAGGACTCTAACTTCCTTTGTTATTCATTGAAATTTGTAAGTGAAAGCTGGAAGTCACAAATGGAAAAGAGATTTGACTGGCAGGTACAACTTCAATTTGTATGAGAAATCTCTCTGGAAAATATCCTTATTCTGTCTCAGCCTCACTTCCCAGTGACAAAACCATAATGGTTATACTTGCTGTCCTCTTGTGTACCCATCCTCGCACTGGAAATTACAACTAAATTACAAAACAGCTTGTCCAATACTCGTGAAAATAAAATTCATAGTCCACTCTACTCCAACTAATTAATTTTCATAAAACTGCATCCCAGAGTGATCAAATGAGACATGAGCTCTTTCATGAGAAGAAAATCCCACTAGAGTTCCTTAACATCAAATGTAACAAACACCAGCGTTTCAACATTAGCATCACCATGTTTGAACCCCCATGTTTGCATATGTAAGCACATATTTGCATGTAAGCATTATGTATTATTAATATTGATTATATTATTGTTCAAAGGTAGTAGAGTCCGCCCACACTTTGTGTGAGGTTTGTATACATGCATGCAAAACCAGCTCATGAAATGAAACAAAAATAGATTGCTTATTGTTAAGTTCATTAAGAGAACAGAATATACGAACATATTAAAAGCAAAGAAAAAAAACCCAACACATTCCACCTCTCAGCACTTACTGTTCACAACAGCTCCGCTGTGAAGTTTTACTGCACAGCAATTCTTTTGTCTACCTGGTCCTGGGAACCCTTTTGCACATTTTCGTACAGTTCATATTAAATATGGGAACTTTAGCTTCTCTCATGAGACACAGTTCTACAGCTATTTTCCCTAAATAATAGCCATCTGTTCTGAATGACCTCCCCAAACAACCCGCTCCGTTAATGGCAACTTCGCTACAGTTAATACACCAGCCGGGATTACTCCAGCCAACTTTCCATGGGTCTCTATTGTTATGAAAACCTATTATCAAGCAATTAAATGACAGCAAGAACCTAATAAAGTACAGCAGTTTTACTTGTATCATTATCCTGGGTGCTGATGTTAATGAAAGGCTATCGCACCCCAGACTGCAATTCCTAGATACTGTCATACAGGAGAATAACTCCCGTCAGCAGCTATTTTCTACCTTAATGGTTTGAGCAATTACAGCCCTGGCCTAAACCCTTCCCCACTATTTTGCCCCAAATTAAATTAGGGACAGCTCTGAGATTATCTTCAAGCCTTGCTACTAAAGGCCAGGTGTAAAGGACATGAGGCTAGCCTTACCTAGTCTTACCAGTTTTTGAAGGTATTTGTTTGCTTTCCTGTCAGACAGGCAAGCCTCACAGAGGTACACTCACAATCTCCAATCCTCTGTGTAAATGAAACAATAAACCAGTTTCTAAATTCTCTATTCTCTCCTTGTCTCGGTAGAAAATAATGAAGCTGAATTGCCCTTGCAGTCCTTTTAGTATCCCTCTGGCAGGCTGAATTTCTGGCATGACACCTTCCTTTTCTTTTCTCATTTCTAGAACTAAATATAAACTTAAGTAAACCTCTCTGAGAAAGAAGATGCACATAATTGCCACAGATACCACACGATGTCTGGAACATTTCATCTTTCTAAATTGTCCTGGGTTTGAAATTTATACAATCAGCATTTTATATTTCTGGTCTATAACATAGCAGCAGGTCTAAAACAAGTGGGGCTTTTTCCCACCGTGAAAATAATCTAAAAATTTATGTTGACGTGAAGTAGTGCTTTCTCCATCACTGAGATGATCCAAGAGCAGTGATACTGCTTGGCATAGGTTCAGCTAATATGCATTTATAGTTCTCCTTCCATGACAGAAGGCAGTATATTTACCAGCCTGTATGTGCAGTTAAGCTAAAGTGTTGTTTTTCACTGGGACTCATAACCTCTACTCTTTGGAATATTTATTTTCTTCCTAAGATGCAATAGGGAAACTTTATGCAACTTACTATATCAATTCTACATCAATACTACATACAGTCTTCTTCCAGATAGCTGATAAAAACAACTAGATGGAAAAGCTCCCCAGTATAAATTACTGATAAGAGGGAGAATATGAATGGACTTCTGTTCATAAGCATGTTTTATAATGCAGGGGGTCTTACAGGAGCTGCATTCATTTTTATAAGGTAGAAGTCTTTGACTCAGTCTAGTTACATAGGCAAGATGCAAGTCCTCTATCCCAAGAAGGGCACTTCAGAGGAGATTTTTTCCACATCAAACAAGAAGTGCAGAACTCAGTCATGTCACCTCTTACATGTATTTTGTTGCACTTCTCAGGAGAAATCACAGCAGCTGCCAAGCAGGATGTACAGACCTGATTGTCCCTCCAAACCCACTCCCTTTGCAATCCCATTATGCAGGGACAGACTCAGAAACTCTCTTCTTTCCTTCAGGCCCATAATCCAAGCCAGAAATGGGAAGAACTAATGTAATACCTTACCTGTCCTTGCTATCCTTCACATAAAATTATGTTAAAGTTAAATTATAGAACAGAAACATTATCTTTAAAAATTGTAATAAAGCACAAGGAAACCTTATAATATATAGGAAAGTTCCCTGTACATTTATGTCTACTGAGAAAAGGAAACGGGAAAATAATGTATTAATATAATAACTCAGATAGGATTGTTTCTTGGAAGAACACTGATAATAAAGCAGAAGAGTGGAGTTTTGTTCTGTAAAATGACTTGTGCTAGCAGGAGGAAGACCTGAACATCACTCATGCTGCTGAGAGAGAAAACATGCATTTCCCAGCTCCCTTATGAATTTCATCTCTCCCAACTCTCTGTTGTCAAGCAAAGGAAATATGGTGTAGACTTGTGTAACAGCCAAACAGCTGACATTTGCTTTTGGTAGCCCCTCCAAAGTTGTGTACCTTCAAAACCAATATTTTTGACTAATATCCTTTCTGTTCCTCATCATAACAATTCTCTGGATCTCTTTTTGAGATCTGGCTTATTGAAAATACCTTGCTAGACTGATGGTGTCCTTCACAGCTCCAGCGCGGTAGGACGCGATTCTCCTGTTGACGCTAGTCATTTTTCAAAGCACACAGGAGCAACGTGACGTAGCTGAGTATTGCCCAGGAGTTCCCGTGAGAGAATTTTGCCCTTATGAGAGTTACCACAACAAGCTTTGTCTGTGCATACCATAGTGGACAGCTGCTAAAAGGGTCCCCAAAGTCAGATAATGTAAAGGATGCTTCTGAAGCCGCACAAAGGGCTTGTTTCCCCTTTGTGTAACAAAGGAGACAGAGCAAGTGACAACCTGTCATGGACCTGGCTACTGGGGTATATTTAACAAACCCGGGAGATTATAGCTTTTACCCTCATCCCCCTCAGTGCTTTCTGTGTTCCTCAGGTCTCAACTTCACTGTCCTGCAGGGAGGTCAGGCAAGAAGTTGTCTTGCTCCAACTATGCAGCTGCACACAAATATCTCTCTCAGGTCTTTCCAGCCAAGGTCCCGGGGCATCCCTTTGCATTCATCCCTCTACTTATATCCAATATTTGGGATCTTTCCTCCAGACAGGATCATCACCACCTCTTCTTATGTCCCTCTTCTTTCTGAACCACTTCTTACTTTGAGAACCCTTCTTTTTCAACACCAGCTCTGCTGTCCAGAACCCAAACACCTCAGTTCCTCCTATGTAGTCTATGTAAACAAACCCAACACATGCCTCCAGATCAGTGGTTCTGGTTTACGTCTCCTTATTAACTGGGGGATCTGGGATGTGCCATTTGTTTAATTCAGGTATTATCAGAATTTGCTGCCACCCCATACCAGCTTTCTGCCTGAGTTCAAAAGGTCAGTTTTGGCCCTTCTCACACACGAAATTACAGGCTACCTGCTAGCACTCATCATTTTTTCCACCTACAACACTGTGGTATGAATTTATTCAAATACAGCTTTATGAAAAATAGTCAGCACAAATTCCTGATTAGAACTTAACTACAGAATTTCAGACAAATCATATGCACAGGTACCATACGCCTGATGAAACCTAAGGTAAAACAAAGCCTGCAGGACCACTAAAGCACAGCAAGGGCTTTCCTCAGTATGCTTGTGTTCACTGTAGACAGAACTGCAAGCACACACGTTGATATGAACACAGTGCCTGGCCCATGGTAATTAAGACATTTGTACTTTTGGGGCACTGCACACCCTTGAGTTGCACTAGGGGTGAAGTGCAAAATAGAATCCTTTAGGTTGGAAGAG
>NW_008590089.1:0-770 GCF_000691845.1 Merops nubicus
CATCCTTATGTCAACCCCCATTCAGGGATGGGGATTTAACCCAGTTTAAGTGTATGTAGGAATTAAGATGCATTTAAAATCTGTAGTTCAGTTATCTACCTGCAGTTCATAGTGGCTTTCCTCCACTAGCTGAGAAGACCAAAAGTTTTTAAAGTGTTAGTGTAACACTAATGTATGTTACTTATCTATAGTAATTACATGTATATGAATTACATTGTGCATAGCATAGGTGAGTACTGTGTAGGAATGTTAATAAGGTGGTTGTCTTCTACATTTGTTATTTAGACAAAAATAGGGAAATCTGAGGTAAGACCTTAGATATGCTATTGGTACCTTGTCTTTAGTGCTTATTGATGGAACTAATCGTATTCATGACAAAGATATTTTATTGTGTGAGGGGGTTCATATTTGACTATTTTTCCTTCTTAAGATGAGGTCTATTTAAATTGCAAGTGTGAATTGATATATCATGCTATTTTTTTCATCAAAAGAGAAATCATGGGCAGCTGCAAGAACTTGGACAGAATCAGAAAATACACAAATACAGTGCTCCCTGTGAGGCATCAATTCCTGATCCCATTGACTTCAAGCTTTCACAGACTGTGGTGAGTAACTTTCTGTTTGAAACAGGGACTCCTAGGTCAACCCCATTGCTTGAAGGAATGCTATAGGAGCTGAAAGCAGCAGTAAGGCCAGCGGCAGCTGTCTCACCAGGGATTGCCTCTCTGTGAGATACTTTCTCTTGGCTCCCTTGAGTTCAAAACTCAGCA
>NW_008590089.1:801-1920 GCF_000691845.1 Merops nubicus
TTAGCAAAGACATTAGTCTTACGTCTTTTTCTTGCAAACCAGAATCTCACATATATAATGAGAGAAAGAGAGAGAGCGAGCTGTGAGACCCTTACATAAAATATCTTCTTCCAGGGGTGATGGAGGTGTGCACTCCAAAAGCAGCTTTTGCACTCCTAATGACTCCTGGACTTAGTGAGAGTTAAGGGAATCACGTTTTACAGAGTAACAGGGCTACAAGATATTGTTGTGGAGGATGTGTGTTCAGAAATGGAGTAGATGCAGCAGTCTTTCCATGGATGAAATACCAAATTACAGCTCATTAGTTGATGACTAGTGTATTTCTTTTGTGCAAGGTAGAAAAATTTCAGGAGGATTTGACACTATATCCTTAATTTTAATTTTCTTTAATCTCAGTGCAATAGATTTGAATTTTCATCTGTTTTGTCAATGGGAATGTCATTAACAGACATATAGAAACTGGACAGACTCAGAGCACACTATCAGCAACAGGGTATATCAAAAAAGGGGTGAAATAACAATGTCTAGAAAGCATCTCAGACCAAAATGACCACTGACAAAACAAAAAAGAAATTGTATCAGCAGTAATGATGTGTCCAACTCTTCTAAAAGCTCCCTACGGGAATATAACTTGTCCTCATGAGAAAGAAACACTGTGACATTCCTGAGTGAATCCAATTCACAGGCTATCTCTGGTATATTCTGATCTGTTTTAGCAGAGGACTTTAGAGCCCCAATGGCTCAATGGTTGGACTTGATGATCTTAAAGGTCCCTTCCAACCTAAAGGATTCTATGATTCTATAAAATTCTGCACAAGTTCATTCTTGTAAAACGAAAATGATCTATGGGAAATAACTTTGACAGTTTAAGTATTTTTTAACTGTTCTCTGTACTACGTGTATTTTTCCTACTCATGATGAAACAGTGGCATTAATGGCTACAAACAAGTAAGGCTCTTAACAAAGCTGAAATCTCTTGGTATTTTGCTGTAGTGGGGAGCAATTCTCAGAACCAACATAACGTCCTGTAGTATGTTTTCTAAGTACTTTTGACATCTAATCAATACCTGTGAATTGTTACTGTTTTGTCTCACAGAGTGTGATGGTTTGGAATTCCTG
>NW_008590089.1:2013-35053 GCF_000691845.1 Merops nubicus
CTGCTGAGATCTATAAAAGGTGGGTGAGGGACACAACATCTCTCTCTGCTGGGACCTTTGGCTGGGGACGCTGCTGTGGCTGTTCCTCGTACTGGCACGTGGCTGTGGCCATCTTGGGACCTGGGCCTGTTCTCCAGACTCATTCCCTGCCTCCATCCACACCTAAGGATTGTCCATCCAGCTTCAGTCCACATCAATCCATCAAGATCCAGTACCAGGGAGCTTCAACGCAACATTTGGTTCTGTAATTTTGGAAATTTACCCCTCCTTAACTTGTTACCCCTATAATCCCTGTACCCTGTTAATCCCTACCCTTCTTCCTTTCTGTTCCCTGTTAAATAATATATTTCACTTTTGTTAACTTTCAATGGGTGCAAGACCTTCATTACCCCTGCCTTCCTTTGTTTCTCTCCCTACGTGGGAAAACTAAAGGATAGGGGAGGGGGAACACAATTCTGCTTTCTAACCAAGACACAGAGAATGCTTCACATTCATCCAATTTTTACAGTGACCAACACTACTGCCTTTAAAGGCTCTGTGGTAAGTTTTATGCAGTTCTTTATAACAGAAAACAATGACCTGGAGTGCATTAGGAAGACACTTGCCAACAGGTCAAGGGAGGTGATCCTTCCTCTGTTTGGCCTTAATGAGACAAATCTGGAGTGCTGGGTTCAGTGGTGGGCTCCCCAGCACAAGAGAGACAATGATATACTGGAACTTGTCTGATTAAAGGTCACAAAGATGTTTAATGGCTTGGATCATCTATCATAAGACAAGAGGCTGCAAGAGATGGGATTGTTCATTCTGGAGCAAAGAAGGCTAAAGGAGATCTTATCAGTGTGGACAAATGTCTGACAAGGGAGTAAAGAAGAAGGTAGCAGGCTTTTCTCGGTGATATCAAATAACAGTAAAAAGGTAATGGGCATAGAGTGACATACAGAAAATTCAACTTAACTTTTTTTTTTTTTTTTCCTTTTTAATGTGATCATGATTATGTTATGTGTTGCTCAAAGAAATAGTGTATTTTCCATTATTGGAGATATTCAAAACCCAACTGGGCACAGTCCTGAGCAGCCTTCTCTAGCTAACCTTGCTCTGAGCAGGGAGTTGAACTAGACGATGCGTCTGATGATCCAGAAATGTCTTCCCATTCTGTGATTCTGACTCTTTGTAGTCCGCATGCTCATACCAAGATGAACACTGTTGACCAATAAAATATGTGCGAAATAACAGCATTCAAGGTAGTAAACACAAATTTAAATTCATTCGTGGCATGATTTGTGAAGGTAAAATATCTCAGAAAACCTCAGAGATAAGCAGATTTACACAATTAATATTAACCTTCCAGATTTTCCGTCATTGCTTCAGTAATATTTATAGTTTATATATATTTTCAGTTATACAGATAAAGTGTTTTACCCCCTCTAGTTTTAATCATAATATTTCAGAAGGGGAAGTTACATTTTTCAGACTATAAAAGAAATTATCACTACATAAGTCTTATTAGTAAAGTTGTAGAATGGGTGGAGATAATGGAGGTTTTATGGTACTCAAGGGAAAGCTGCCTTTTTTTTTTTTTTTTTTTTTTTAAAAATCCTTGTCTCCTTGCAGTGGCAAATCCATTGTAAGGAGGAGTGGTATTCTGGGGACAGTGAAGTAACAGAGCAGTGAAATCGAACAAATCATATCCTCCATTACCAAAATGGGATTTACCATGTTGCTTGGGAACATAGCCACTGTCAGTCGTCCCTCTGATGTCCAGTTTGTATACAGTGATTTTCAGTACTGTGAAATACGCCTGACATCTTGTTTAGAGTTTTTAGACTCTTTGCGACACAAGATCCCTTTAATGTTTCACAAATTAATTTGTTTTTCTTTATAAACTTTTTAAAAGGTCTTCCCATCTGGAAATACACTTGATGATAACCTTTTCAGGCTAAATTAAGATGAGTTCATTTTGATAATTTTTTATTTCACTGGTAATGTGCTGTTTAGTCACCAGATAATGGGTCTTTTCACAGATAATGAGAACTCATTATCCCAATCTTCTAATAGAAATGCATCTTATCACAGGTGTGTGACTGCTATTCTTGGTTTCATTTGAGATCATGTCTGAAAAAATACATAAAATATGGTATCTTCATTGTCTGTGGGGCAGCTGGTTAATAGACAATGTCCAAATCATTCATTGTGAGGTCCAGATGTGTCCTGTTTGTCCTCTACTGAGAACATAACTTTTAATAGTCTGAAATAGAAGTTTAAATGTCTAATAATAATAATGAAGAAGTCAGACCTTATCCCTTACTCATTTCTGTGCTATTGCAGAACTAGAAGACAACCTAGAAGATGACATTTTGTTGGAAGTTTATCTCTAATAATGGCTATCCCTAACTACCCAGGGATTTTAGCTCTTTACAGTTCTTTACTCCAGAAATTCAGGATAGAAAGATGTGTTTTAAACTCTAATTTGTTGATGGAAAGACTTCAAGCCATTTTAATTTCTGAAAAGAATTTCATGTAGTGTGTGAACATAGCTGAAAAAAAAGATCTGTCCTTGTAAGTCATACATGAACTAGATCTGTTCTTCCTGATCAAAGGCATCTGTTTCGGTGAAAAGACAGACTTTCTCTAGAATAGAGGTCAGACTGAAATTAGAATTTTTTTTGGGGGGTGGCTGTAGATACAAATGACTTATTTGTGTACTGCCTTACTGGTATTGAACAACATGCAATTCTTAGTATTCTGGACCTTCAAGAATTCCTTAAAGACTTTTTATAATTCACAATTTTATGATGCTGTGAAAACCATTGAGATAAGGAAAAAACAACAAATATTGTAATTCTATCTATCCAGTGAGTGCACATTGTAGTTTCTACAATCTTATTACCTTTCTTGATGTAGATGTAGCCTTCCTCCCTTATGGTTTGCTTAGAGTTTCACCAGCTTGAGTTTCAATCAAAAACTCTTCCTTTACAAAGAATGACAATCATATTGTTGTGGCTATTTCTGGTACCATTAACTTCCAGTTGCTTCAGCCCTCCTGAGTATTGAATTGGAATTGTATATGCTCCGTCAATTGGAAAACACTTCTGGGGCTCCATGTCTGAAATAAAGCTCCTTATTTTTAACATATTTGATAGATACCAACAAGCAGAGAGCTATGAAGAACAACAAAAAAAATAAATAAATTAAGGGAGCTATGATATTTTTAAAAATATCAGCTGAGATACAATACATTTAATTAAGAAGCTTGTCAAGATTTTCAACTCAGAAAATTGCTTAGTCCAGAGCATTTCCTGTATCTTTTTAAAGTGACGGCTTTCTGTTTTTTCTTTGACACTGCCATATATGCCAACAGCATTTAATGTCATTTGTTCAACTCAATTTTTAACTCCTTAGAGATTTAATCTTTTTCATATTTCCGCAATCTTTGCAAGTTTCATCCTCTTTTTGGAAGATAAATCTGAAGTGTTGATTTGGTGCTAATGGAAAGAATTACTGCCTTTTTTTCTGCATATATTATGGTGTAATCTATTGAAACTCTAAAGTGTTTTTAATAAATTAAAAAGATATCGGTACCTTCCTAGGAGAACTGCAATAGTTTTTACTGATATGTTACGACTTAGTAAGGAATACTCAAAAGTAGAGTTAATGAAGCATAAAGGAGATGGTTACTTCACCATTTAGGTATCTGGTTATTTAGTTAAACAAAATTAGTGTTCACTTAATGTAAGACCAGAAAAAAATCTAAATGCATCTCTGAAGTGGTAGGGTCTGAACCTCGAGCCCTGAATCAAAGTTGACATATGGACGATTCTCACCACCAGGCAGAGGATTTTTCAACAACAGGAGAAACATCCCTCTTGTTTTTCTCTCAAGGCCTGGCCAAACTTGGGTAAAAGACAATTAGGAAGTTAACACCGGACTTCCCACCTTTGAAGTTAACAAGAGCTGGTCCTGCTTGCAGTGAACTTGGGAAACTTATCATAGCATCACCATGGTTGAAAAGGATATCCAGGATCATCAAGTCCAACCTTCCTCCCAACATTCCCCTAGCCAGCAGACTATAGCTTCAAGTGCTACATCTATAATTTTTTTTTAAACACCTCCAGGGATGATGACTCTACCGCCTCATGATGACTCTACCGCCTCCCTGGGCAGCCCATTCCAGTGCCTAACCACTCTCCCAGTGAAGAAATTCTTCCTAAGATCCAATCAAAATCTCCCCTGGCACAACTTGAGGCTATTTCCCCTCATCCTATTATCAGTAATTTGGGAGAACAGACCAACACCTGCCTCATTACAACCTCCTTTTAGGCAGTTGTAGAGAGCAATAAGGCCTCCTCTCAGTCTTCTCTTATTCAGACTAAACAACCCCAGTTCTCTCAGCAGGTCCTCTTGTCTATGTGCTGTGTGGGGTTTTCTTCTTACTGGAAGGGCTCTCTGACTATCCATTGCAGCCAGAGTTCCCAGCAACGGTGGGACAGGATTAGTAGCTGGATAGAACAAGGATAGCATGGCTGTCAGTGCATCTCCTTGGTGTGTGCTGTGGTGACTTTTGCATGATTGTGACTGGACTTTTGGCTTGGCTTATTCCTTCCACCTTTACCAGATCCCTGCCTTGGCTTACTCATTCCTCTCTTATATTAACTACTGTGAGAAGTTATATTGATCTGTTTGTTCCCCCTGCTGTTAACCATACCATATTTTTCTGTATTCACTGGAACTGGATGGTAAAGTCTGTACTTGTTTTCTGCTGATGGCCATACCTTTTTTGCTGGGCCACATAATTGGCAAAACAATCTGTCTGTAATTTAAGTGTTATTTCACTTTTGTAGGTATCCTTCTGTTTATTCTTTTCAGGAGCATGCAAGGGTTGTAAATTCCCAGAATATCCTAAGTAGGAACACCAGTGCAGATAGAATCTCTGAGTGAGGGTTCACAGCCCTGTGACAAGAACTGTATCGTGTAATACAGAACACGTAAAATACTGTGCTTGATGCTCTTAGTGGAGGATCTGAAGCACCCATAACTTTCCCTGAGCACCTGGATTTGTGTTCCATAGTACTACAGGCATCTATCTCATAAAGCTAGAAAAATGCTAAATTTCACTATAGATTAACTAGAATGTGTGTTTCTAGGGGACATGAAGGAGCTGAAGAAACTCAACAGTTTCAGGGAAACACATTTTGTCCTTTGCTGTCATGCTCTTGCCCACTTTGATATCAACAGACACATTCAGCATTTCCCCCTATAATTATAAACCTTCCTTGTAATTATAATCTTTCAATTCAGTGACAATGCTTTAAAATAAAGGATTTTACAGTCCACCTTTGTTTGTTAATAGAGGAATCTCCTCTACTATTTGATCTAAGAATATACTAGATATCTACAAACAATTTCTATTTCTTAATAGAAAGAATTTGTAATACATAAGTGTCTTACAATCAGCAAGATTCTACCATGCTTCTTAGTTCCATTTTGATTGATGATAGCTAAATTCAAGGTCTTGTATTCTCTACATATAGCTTGACATGCAAACATTTTAAGGATAACATGATATAATTTAAAAAATAAAATGTAATGTTATATGTATATTATTTCTTTAGTTCTTTTAAACAAAAGGGAAATACAGCCTTTAAAAAATATACATATATATATATAGAATCCTTCAAATGTTTTAGCTATATTTGTTTGATCCCTCCATCACTATCTATCTTGATTTCTCTCTGCCTATCAGGTTGCCCAGAGTGGTTGTGGAGTCTCCATCCTTGGAGATACTCAAAAGCCATCTGGACATGGTCTGGGTAATCACCTCTAGGTGTCTATGCTTGAGAAGAGTGTTGTACCAGCTGATCTGCAGAGCTCCCTTTCAACCTTGGCTGTTGGCTGTGCTTCTACTAGTGATTTCACTGTTACAATTTTTGGAGTGGTAAGGACTATTTGTGCTTCTATTCTTCAGACATTTCCAAACCATTTTAACTACCTTTTCCAGAATAGAAATTTAGCAATTTATATTTTCCTGAATCTTTTATATTTGTGCAGTTTTATATCCTGATTCACGTATTTAAGGTTTTTTTTTTTGTTCTTCACAGATATTTAATAAAAATAATACAGGTTTGTTTCAAGAAATGTTATTGTTGGATAAGTTTCTGTAGTCCAGATGTTGTGTAACTTGTCCATTAGAGATACTACTCTCTATAAGGATATACTGATTCTTATTCTTTTTGCTTTTGGATTATTGTCCACCATTACCCAGTTTTGTAGATAACAAAATGCCTAGTGTTTACTTAATGGAAATTTAGATTTTCCTGTTACAAACACATCACAAAAGCAGTGGTTTTACTGTTTGGCCAGGATAGGATTAATGGTCACAGGCAGCTGCAGCTGGGTGAAGCTGCATCCCGGATACACAAGTGACCCATCCAATGGGATATTCCATACAATACCGACCTCATGTCCTCTCTATAAGGGGAGGGACTGGCCTATGGATGTAGTGTTTATTTTTGTTGAGTAGCCAAAGCACAGAAAGCTGTGTCTTGGGTAAGGAGTTCATTAGAATTTGTTTTATATATTGTTGCACTAGTATTATTATTCTTGTATCTCCTCTCTTTGTGTTGTTCTTATTGCAGCTCATGGGCTTTTCTTTTCCTCCCAATCCTCCTCTAATATGGGGAAGAGGGAATGAGGGGACAGGATAGCAGTGGGCAGCAGCTGCTGATGCTTAGCTACCAGCTGAGGTTAAACCATGACAATGTTCAAAACTTTATTTCTGGCTCCTATGATTCTATGATTCTCCTTTTGTGAGATATCCTGTGTGTTTTCTAAAAGTGCCAAAACTGGACATTGAGTCAATATTTGCTTTCAACATCTAGGTCTTTATATTTCTGATTTACAATCCACATCATTCTCTGTTTTTTCCTTCAAGTCTTGTTCTCACACTGTAGAACAATACCACAATTTGCTTTTTTTTTTTTTTTTTTCTGTCAAAACATAATACATATGTTTTGGCTTGAAAGCGGACAAAACATTCTATTTTAACATGAACTTTTGTTTCTTGTTGTACTGGGGAGTAGATGGCAAGGTGTTAGTAGTTTCCCACTATCAAAGTCAATAATAAAATATTTATGTTAATTGGCAATATATTAAGTTAATTTTCTACAAGTCGAGTCTACTTCTTTTGTCATGATAATTGGTAAAGGATTTCCCTGTTTTTATCTCTTCCCATGGGCATTCTTGGTCTTCCTATTTTTTTCTCCACATCCCACTGAAGGGGAAAAAATGAGTGGTTGGCTGGACATTTGCTGCTAACTGAGGTTAACCTGCCATGCTGACTTATTTGTATTCCACAGACAGCTCTTATCCTCTGTGCATTTTTTGCAAGAATAACAAGATTTTTCAGAGTGACACAGGTTAAGAGTGATTAGCATTTTACGTTTCAATGTATCTTGCTAGGACTCCTCAAACTGCTGCATTTATTAAGTATATGATGTCCTTCTTCTGACACCTGTAGAATCTTTTTTTCTCTTAGATCTCCTTTGCTGCAATATCAATCTGCTATGATCATTTCCTGGAAGTGACAGTAATGTTCTGCTGAGCTGCTTAGTAGATTTTGGCTCATCTTCCTTCCATGGCACTGAAACAATGAAGGTTGATATGTTTTTGTATTCAGTGAATTATTGCAGATGCTTGGTAATTTCTTTCAGATTCTGCAGTCATATTCTGCCTGATATTTTGTTTTGGCCATACAGCTTCCAGCATACTTTTCTACTAGCTTCAAGTGTTTCCTTATTTAGTGGAATGTCACGGCTAATTAGTGAATTTTCAGGCTTTTCTATGATTACTTAGCTTTAACCCTGTGTTTTATTCTATTGAAACTCCCTTGGAAATACTTGTACCACGTTTGTAGTTTATCCTTATCAATTTTTAGTGTAAGTCCTGCCTAATCCTGTCACATAAAAAAGTTAGTTGTCTAGGTTTTTTAAAAGGTTTTTGAGAATTTGGTTGACAGGTTAATTGTTTTGACAATGTCTTCTACTTTCTTGACTTTGTCTATACATATTACCTTGCTATGTCTTCATTTTGTAATGAGCTCTTTCATATCCTTGATATTATGGTCATGACATAAATCCTTTTTGTTGAAAGAATACAAAGTCTGGTAAAAAAATGGAGGCTCAAACCAGTGCATCATGCTCTTAATGGTGACTACCAAATGTTTTCAGAAAGAGTAGGTAGATTGTTCTTTTCCTCAGTATTCAGTTAAGCATTCAAAGATTTGGGAATTAAGGACCAGGTGATCCAGCTGTCACAATTATAATAGATATTGGGTGGATGTAAAATCTGTGAATTCACCAAAATCTGCTCTAACATATTCTTTTGGCCTCCATTAAATCCGGTAACAATATTTTCTGCAGCTGAATTACACACTTCATAAGAAAGCACTTTGTGTTAAAATGCTGCCAGGTAATTTCAATGACTGCGTCTGAGAAGCAAATCACTTCCTTCCTTCTTCTAATCCTGCCCCAGCTACCTTGTATATAGGCTTGCCCCCTACCCTGTTCTTGCAATTTGTGTTTTCTGGATTGACCTCAAATTAGTCTTATTTTACCTTTGCATTATGCATGCTGAATTGGTGATAGGACCTGCTGCAATCCTTACTGTGTTTTGCTGGTCTACTTTTGACGGTGTCAGGAAATCAGTGAGGACATTGGCATCGTGATTTTCATCAGGTCCAAGCTTGCCTTCCATTAGGCAGCTGCTACTCTCCGAAAATGCATACAATTAAATGGTTTGCGTTATATGATTCAGTATAATGATGTGCCTTATTTTGTATTTATCACCACTGAATACTTATTTCCAAGTCATTCAGGAGAAGGATGCTCCACTCATTCTAATGGCAATTAAGAGGCTGCCTCTTGTTGATTGTGATTTTTCATATGCTGTTTTAGAGTAAGCTGTCAACAAATGTCACAGTCTGGATTTGTGTATGATGAAAGTAGCACTTTTATGTTAGAACAAGCCTGCAGAATCAATCCTCTTTCTTAAGTGTTGTAGGGGCTGAATTACCAAGTTTAAACTCAATTTTAATATGAAGTCAAATTTTCCTTCTCATCTGCCTTGCCATTCCCCATTAGAAGAATACACATAAAAACCAAATATGTGGCTTTCTGGGATGGAACAGGAGGAAGGAAGTCGTACTTAATAGATAGTAAGTGATAAAAAGGCCTAAAGTGCAAGAGAAAGGGAAGAAGTAGATTATGTATTTCCATGAATCTCTCAGGAACAAAAGGCAAGGGACAGTTCTAGTGTTAGATAAGAAGCAGGAGATGGCATAAAGATATGTAAATTCTTCAAAAGGCTATGAGACTTCCCCCAAAGTCCATCTATCTTAAAGGACAGAGCACTGTCGCAATTCTGAGGGGAGGCTGTGGAAGTTAAATAGTAGCATGGAAGAGACAGAAAAGACAACTGTGATTTCTGATTGTGACTCTTGCAAAATCAGAAAAGAAACCAAAGTGCATATTGCACTCCTTATTTTTATTTGTTTATTTTTTTACTTGTGTTTTTTTCTCCATCCACTTGCCTCACATTTTTTCTTCCTACTTGTTCAGATAGTGACTATCTAGTGAAAGCCTCTGTGCTATAAGAAACCATTCCCTAGTATCTATTCTTTAGCTCCACTTATTCTTTACGTACCAGCTGCAATTTGTCCTCTTTGAACTGTTTAACTCGCAAAACTCAAATAACCATTTTTACCCCTTTCAAAAATATTAAGTATGGATGCAGTTTTATAGGCATACACACAGCTAGCAAAGAAAAATTGTTAGAATTCACAAAACCAAACATTTTAAGATAACATACCAAATAATTAGAGTAGAATTAAATGGAACCATGAATATTTATCTATTGATACAAAGTAACAAATTTTTTTTTTCTAATATGTGTTTCCCTGAAATATCCCTTGGTATCACAATGAAAACCTGAGTTGAAAAGCATCAAGTGGCTTCGTGCTATGAGCATTGGATATTGCAGTTACCATAAACCCAAAAGTCTCATTTCTAATACACACAAGCAGTAGAAAATCCAGTCTTGAGGTAATCCAATACGGTAAGAACAAACCTGGAAAGGCTTACAGTATATACTTCTGGCTCTTAAGTTCTACTACTGAAAGTTTAAGGAGTTAATAAGTCAAAGTATTAGGCAAAAAAGGTGAAAATGTAAAGAGGTGATACAATAGAATTATAAAGGTGAAGAAGGAAACAAGCCTTAAGTATCATCCTCAAATCCTGCCAACATTTTCTTTCCTTTAGCAGTTCCATTCAGTGAGTGTTTAACTGCCATTCATTTTTCATGCTCTTCTAGCAAAATGGGCATAGTGTGAAGGGTTGTTTGAGTACAGGTCCTAAGATTGCTGTGCCTGCATTTTCATCAAATTGCTCAAGAAATTTTACCTGTATTCCTCTCCTAGGCAGGTTTCTTTCCTATCACTAGTGTCCCAAACTGACTTTCCTACTTAAAATAAAAAAAAAAAAAAAAAATTAGCTCAAGTGGTGCTTAATTAAAAAAAAAAAAAAATTAGCTGTAAAACTCAATCTGTAATCTGTATCTGTTATAAGTAACAATACTCTAATGGCATTAAAATTTCAATGAATTTAAAATTTTGTGAAATGTTTGATAGGAAAAAGCAATGTCTTTTTTAGTTACCTTGGTCTTAAGATAGCATAAAAAATTACTAAGTTCTCCCTAAGGGTAAGGAAATGTTGAAAGTTTAGTGTTTTACTCCTTTGGAAGACAACATTTCATGCTATGATAGGAGTAATCTATTATCTCTTGATATCTAGTAAAAAACAATAAAAATTACTTTCAAATACAAGTTAAAAACACTGAAGAAGTGTCTCTATTGATGGATACTAAAGTCATATGAACATCATATGACGGTAGCCATTGTAGCTAGCATAAAATTATTTCAAGTATGACTTTCATAAATCTAAAATGCACATAAATGGTACATAAATATCAGTTATGTTACAATATATTGGGTTTTGTGACTCTTTCTAGGTCTGACATGGATGTTTGTGACAATTGAAATGAATAGTATTTAGGTATTTGTGAAGTAACAGATGTACTGTTGCACACTTCAAACACATAATATCCTCTGTATTGCTCATGTCTTTTAATGAGTGTCATATTTTATACCCCCATCAGCAGGACTGAAAAGTAGTCACTGTTATGAACATGTCTGTTTACAGTGAAAATTATAATTCACAGTTAAGTAAATGAATGCTTGTGTGGGCAGTGCTCCTCAGAGGTATAATATAATAAACATGAGAAAGTAAATTATCTCTTTTGTAGGTGGGATACCAAAAATATGAAAAGTGTGACTTCATAAGCTTATATTTGAAGCTTGACATCAAAAAGATGGCAGAGGTAGAAATGTAAACCAATCCTTCAGGTAAGAAATGTTTTGTTTCCCCAGTACATAACCACCCTGTCATTCTCATGGCAGAACGTAAGGTTGGTAATCGCTGGTTATATTTGCCTAGATTATATAGATGCCTCATTAAAACAGATTTTTTTTTTTTTTTTTTTCCTTGCTGGAACAAGTAAGGACATTCAGCTTATTCGGGAACACTCCCATCACAGTGGTGCTTGACAGGAATGTAGGTATTAACTGAGCTATTTGAAACATCTAGAACTTTAAGATAGGGAAGAAAAGGATGAGAACAATATTTGCCATGTGCTAGTGCCAGACTCTTCTCTGATTTACAGCCATGAGTCTTCTAATTCATTACATAATATTTTGATGATACATTGATAAACTTGGGAAGGGCTACCATTTGTTGACAACCAAAAGTTAGTTAAATGTGTTCCAACCCATGAATGGGTTCTATTCACCCCACAGTGGGTGCACAACCATAATACGTTGTAGAATTTTGGTTACTTTTGTAGATATGAAAATAGAGTCTAGTTTTATGATATCATTATCAGTTGAATGCTAAGAATAAAACAATCTTAAAGTATACATTTCTTGGCAAGACATTTCTCTCTAAAAGCCAGATTTGGTGTAAGATTTCAAAGCATAAAAACTGAGTTTACATAGTTACGGTTTTCTTGCAATAAGATTTTCAATCTCTCCCCTCTTACTTTCTTAGTTTCTAACTAACTTTCTAACTAACTTCAGACAGTGTTTCTTTTAACCTCTACCTTTTTTTTTTTTTTTAAATCAGATTCAGGTACTATGAAATAATTCAGAAGAGTAATGTCTGACCAAAAGACATCTAATGTTATTTATTGACCTCTTCTACTTTGTGTCAGTTGCCTCAATCACTTCTGATAGTTTTCCTTTTCCACTTTTACATGTGAAATGCTGGGGTTTGAACCCCGAGCCCAGAATTAAGGTTGACATATGGGTGATTCCCACAGCCCTTCATAAAGAGGTGGTGATTTGCCTTATAGCTTCCCCCCAGGGTGCAGCCAGCCCTGCAGGGAGAGCCAGAAGGGAAATGAGCCCCAGGGGTCCCGCATTGAGTTGACAAAGGTCAGGTATCCGCTTGGGGATAAAAGCTGGGACCACTGGCAGGAAGGGAGGAGTGTCTGCTCTGTGGAGTGGATGCACCTCACAGAGCTTCCTGCTTAAGGAAGGACCTCCTTGGAACTGGGCCCCGGTCAGTTGGACCTTTGCAAATGTGGGCTAGGAGGGTGAGAGCTGGCCATGTGGCTACCCTTATCTTATGTGTTCAACTTCCTGATCTGGCTGTTTCCCATTCCATCCATGGGAAACCTTAGTTCTTTGCTTGTACCACCTATTGTTGGTTGGGTGATGTCTTTTTTTGGGATCATTTGGGGTAATGTCAGTTGTATGTGAACTAATTGACTTGTTTGTACCCCCAGCGATCATTCATGGAATGTCCTTTTTGTATTCAATACATTCCACTAATTGTTTCATCTTCCTTCTGGTTGTGTCATTCATGTTAGGCCTAGTCATTGGCAAAATAACATGCCGAAAGAGTAAACCATCAGTCCATCAGCACAACTTGTGGTACTTATCAGCATTCACTAAGAACACGTGCATCATCTGTCTCAGTAGAGATAGTCCTTCTCTAGTTCTGATTTTCATCAGAAACTGTTATGCTCTTACTGAAGTGCTACAGGTGCTCTTCAAAATAAATGTGATGTTGTTAATATGGAGGTCTTTTCATCAGTTATGGAGGGTCAGACTTCACAGTCTGTAAAACACTTTGGTCTCTGTGTTTATGAATAGGTTTTTTAAACAATTCTCAATTTTAGGGCTTAGAATGAGAGCATTTATGAGGACAAATGGACTGTTAAATTGTGTTTTATGACCTCCCGTGATTGTATTCCACAAAAAGTGGAATTTTTGATAAAGCTAAAATTCAAGGAGGACAAATACATTTTTCAAAGCTAGAAAATAGCTGGAGACATTTTTTAATTATACCTTTTACAAAGATAAAAGGTTAATTTAAAATACTTTAAAAGAAAATACTTAGACTCTTAGTTTCAAAATTGAAAAAACCTTTATTAAGGTAAGAACAGGAGGAAAAAGATTAAAGGTTTACAAAAAGCAAAATATTTTGTATTGGCTTGAATTGCACACTTCGGATTGATCCAAATCTATGTTTCTAAAGAAGGGGAAGAGGATGTAGGTGAGGAAATCTATTTAGTTTCTGATAAGAACTCAAATCACAGACAATTATACTTTAGCTCATTTAATCTAGTTAGCTGACAGATGAAAAGATGACCAATGTTTGATCACTCTTCTGGGAGATGTAGTTTGCCTATTGTATATTTGAGCCATCAAAGGAGACCATTCCCAGCTTCCTTCTAGTTTGGTACAGTGATTACTCACCCACATTGTAGTGAAATTTGCACCCAGCATATTATTCTTGTTCATTTGATTTTATGTGTGTGTTCTTGTGTGTATGTAACCAACATAAATACAGGAACTCGCTATGCTTAATTTCTAAGATGACCTGTACTGTTGTACAACCTTGAAATTTTTTACCAATCACAACAGTGCTTTTATCCATCCATTATTTTTTTCATTAGTTCTTAATCATCCCATCCTAGTATACTTCTTGTCTGTTAGGAATCATTTCAGCCAAAAAGTTTACTCAGTATCCCATTTCATTCCCTCTTTATAGGCATAATTCTTGTTTTACTATAGCATTTATCTGCCCAAGACAATAAGGCCTTTAAGATTTTCTCTAGAGATATGACTGCTAGTTATACCTTATTTATGTCTTACCATCAGAAAGTTCCAGTGCATACTTCATTTAATAGCACTTAACCTGATCAAAAGCTGAGCCTAAATCTCAGTTTTCCATTACTTCATCTTCAAGCCTTTTCCAACTTATGACAAGTTCTGTTATTCAGACTTAGATCATACACAGGTTCTACAGTTTGGTTCTGCATTTTCTGTTAGAAGAATTTCCATCATGTCACGGTTTGGGGTCAGGGCCACCCCCAGACCTGTAAAAGACACTCTCTATTAACCCCTATTAACGCCTTCCCCTTAACACCCCCGAAAGAGGAACAGAAAGGGAAAAACAATTTTAATGAAAGTACTACTACTATGATGGAATATATACAAAATGGGTATCTGTTCTGCCAATGACCAGGCCCAACAAAAATGATAGCACTAGCAGGAAGATGAATCAATACACAGACTGTATTGTATACAAAAAAGCACATTCCATGAGTGATCGCTGGGGGTACAAACAGGTCAATCAGCTGGTACATAATCGACGCCACCCCCAATGATCCCACAAAAGACATGACTCGGCCCACAACAGGTGGTATAAACAGAGACCTGAGGTTTCCCATAGTTGGCATAGGAAACAGCCAGACCAGTAAGTTAAAGACATAAGAAAAAGGTGCCCACATGGCGACTCTCACCAATCAGCCCATGTTCGCAAAGGTCTTGAGCAGACCGGGGCCCAGCTCCAGGGAGAGTCAGGAGGTCTGCCCTGAACCAGGAAGCTCTGTGAAGTGCACTTCACAGACAGACACTCCTGACTCCCTGGAGGTGGTCCCAGCTTTTATCCCCAAGCAGACACCTGACCTTTGTCAACTCAGTGCGGGACCCCTGGGACTCATTTCCCTGCAGGGCCGGCCGCACCCTGGGGGGAAGCTATAAGGCAAACTCACCACCTCTTTATGAAGGGCTGTGGGAATCACCCATATGTCAACCTTAATTCTGGGCTCGGGGTTCAAACCCCAGCATTTCAGTATCCAACCCAACTCCCACCACCCCCTCTGCTGGCAATACATCACTATCACCCCCGACGCTGTGGTGCAGGCACTGGGAAAAGTCCGACACTGGACTCAGTGGCAGGTGGCAACTGGGCACAGGAGCTGGATTCTGGAACTTGGTTCAGGAACACACGGCTTAGGATCAAAGGCAGAATGGATGGAGTTTTCCTCGGAGGCCAGCCATTGAAGGAGAAGCAAAAGAGAGGAATGGGACTGACCCTCATGCTCCTTCAGCTTTACACTGAACATGACGGATATGGGATGGAATACTCCACTGGTCAGTTTAGGGTCACCTGTCCTTTGCACGGCTCCCTGCAGGTGCAGCTTTTACTTTCTGCCCTCCTCTGTGTGGTACAAAAGCTTGAGAAGTAACTTTGGTCTGCACACCAATCCTTGGTAGTAACTCTAAACATGGAGCGTTATCACTGCTAGAAGCAGACTGCTGTGAAAATATGCCGTTAACATCAGACAGTGCAATTAATTAGAAGAACTTTAGCTGAACAGTAAAATCAGTGAACAGAATTAGTTCTGTCCCAAACCAGGACACAACAACACAGTAGTTAACTACCTACACTTGCTTACTCAGCTTATATTTATTTCAGTCAATGATATACCCCTTTGCACTCCATGCAGTATAGTAGCAAGTTGAGCATTGCTTAGATGTCATCAAAGGAAAAAAGGATTTCAAGAGAAAAAAATAAAGTACAGCACTATCAAGTCATTCTATATTATTTGGTAGAATTGGAGATATACATCAGGAACAGAAGAACCGTTATCTCTGAGGCAACCATGGCTATCCCAGGAACCAAGAGTTTGGAAATAACCACAGAGGATGATGTCAGAGTTCTGTTGTCTGAGTTGCAGATGCTGTCATGAGGAAGTTCTGCAACTGCAATATTGTATTTCAAGCAGATTCTCCATCTCATTTTCAGGTAAGAGGAAGTTTACTCTTCCTTTTAGGAAAGGCAAAAATTAGCAAATTGAATTAGATTAAGAATTGTCTGAACTTTTCACATGCTGCACTCCCCAGATGATGCAAATTCATCAAGTGAAACATTTAATGCAAAGGTTGTTTTTGGATATTGTGGGTGTCCATATAGCAGCTGATGTATCACAACAATTTCAGCCAAGGCAGAATGTGATCAGAAAGGTGGGTAATTCAGGTTGAAAATATTAAACCAGTTCATCAAAGAACTGTAACAAATACCAGTTATTCTCATTAGGATTTAGAACCAGTGAAATACAACTGAAATGTCACACAATGAAGTGCTTCGACAAGCAAAATCCAGCACTGTGTAGTCTGCCCAGCTCTGTCTCAAAACATTGTCATCATACAGACAAATGTATTCAAAAAATTGAACAAGAAGGATCTATTAAGTGCCGAATACAGAAGTACCTTCTAGTTGCAGTACCATATTGTTTAACTCTTGCAGTACCTGCGAGAGGGCCACATATGTCACATTATATGGGGGAAAAAATTAAACAATCAGAAGAGAATAGATAGGTCCTGTGATGGGAGAATAAAACCAATGACACAAGGGTTGTCTGTGCAGAGGTAAACAAATTAAATTATGACTGGTTTGGCTTCTGAAACACACTTTAATTGCAACAAGATTTAATGACGTTGAAAGACAGGAACAATTTTCCTAACAATATAAAGCAGAATGTGTTACCTGTTTAAGAGACACTTAGAAGATTTGCAGTGAAGAATATGGAAGTTGGTCAAGGAATACACTGACTAGATAGAAATTTTCATATACAGAATTTTATAGATGGATGCAAAGTGTGTAAAAGTCAATTAAGATTAATTTAATGAGACTCACTACTTACCTTTTGAAAACTTAGATGAAGACCGTTTTACTGCTGCAGATATATTTATTTACTGAGCTTCAAGGTATTTTCTATCTTGAAAAGATATCCCTATTTGTTCCTTCTGAGCTTGAAATATGTTTCTTCCTTAAAGAACTGGTCTGTGACATATCTCATTTGGAAGAAAAAAAAAGAGTGAAATCATTTCAGATGAATGATAGGAAAGGAATTATAAACTGAAAATTATTACATCAAAGTTATGTGTGATGCCAGAGGTAGGGATGGTCCTTTCAGTCATGCTTGTGGTATTTCTGAAGTTTAGAAATTCAAATTGTCATCTCTAAATGACAGTTAAGATGCACTTGGAGAGATGTGTCATTTCCTCAGAAGATTTGTGACAGGAAAATGAATTAGATAATACTATATGTAATAGGACACCCAAATTACTTTGTGCTCCATCTTGAAAATCTAGTATACTTGAAGACAAAGGAAGATTGGTAAACAGAGTGACTTTAGTGTCATATTTTTATTTTTCAACTTCGTCTTTCAGTAATGATGTGATATTAACAAATTGATAGTTCTTTTTTATCATGTCAAAAATAATTTCTTTTTATGTTATTGTTTCTTTTCTACTATAAATTGTAACCAATAAACATTCAGAACACAAGGTTTGGAAATTAAATGTCTTGTATTCTACAAGAATAGAATGATGTAGGCTATGTTGATGATCTGATGGATGCAGAAAGACCCATGCTGTCTGTGGGCCAGGCTGTCTAGAAGTCACACGACTCTTAGGTGGCACCAGTACTGCTGCATGGAAGCACTGTGATCTCAGCAGGATGTATTATTTTCATCACTGTGCAGTTACATACCTGTATGGTTTTGAGGTTGTAGCAATTGCTGTGAAGAATATTTGGGCCGTGGTGGCCGAGCCTGCCTTTAATCATTTTGTGTAGATACATCCTGTGACTCTGCACACATCTAGTCTCTTTAAATCAGTATAGAGATGTATCATCCTGCTGCTTCCAGGTGTATACTTGTGAAACAGCTTTGGTGCTTTTAAACTAAGCAATTCTGTATGGTCGAGAAACTGCTCCTATTCCATCCTCTTCAAGCTGACCTGCTGCCTCTGAAATGTGCCTCTCTTTAGAAAGACGGTGTATGGCAGCATTTAATGAGGTATTTGCAGAATTTCTGCCAAGTTTTTGAATCCTACCCTGCTTAGCTCCCAAACTGTAAAACCAGTCCCTTTCATTCTCCCCAAAAATAAGGAAAGGTGTGAGTTTCTCCTCTGTAATTTGAAATGACACAAGGGATAGAAACAAACTGTGTTCAAGTGTTTCCTTGAGTTTGTAGACATATAATAAGCACTATCATTCCACAGGAGCTTGACAGACCAAATATTAAATTATTCTGGTTTAGTGAATGGTAAAGTACCTAAAAATTGACATTTTCTTCCATTCTTAATTATTTGCTTGTACATCAGCTGTTCTTGAAAGAGTGAGCATCTGGCCCTCTAAACATGCCGATCAGCTGTTAATTTTTTCAGATTATAGGACCTTTACAGACAACTCTTTTTTTTTTTTTTAAAAAAAAGAATATAAAAATCTCTGGTTCTCAGATTGCCAGTCTGACTGAAATGTGGTCTCAGTTTTTAGTATCATTGATTTAAAGGTTACTTGTCATGGTTTAAACCCATCAGGCAGATAAGCCTCCTCAGCCAGCTGGGGAAAAGAAACAGAAGGATAGCAATAAGAAAACTTGTGAATCACAATAAAACCAGTCTAACAGATAAAATGAAGGCCCCTCATGCAAGCAAACAAGGAATTCATTCACAACTTCCCATCAGCAGGCAGGTGTTCAGCCATCTCCAGGAAAGCCAGGCTCCATCATGCGTCAAAGGTTACCTGGGAGGGAAACCACCATCACTCTGAATGTCCCTCCTTTAGTCTCAGCTTTTATTGCTGAGCATGATGTCATATGATGAAGGACATCTCTTTGGTCACTGGGGTCATCTGTTCTGGATGTGTTCCCTTAAAAATTCTTGTGCATCTCCACCCTACTTGTTGGTGGTGTGGGAATCAGAAACACAGACCTTGGTTCTGTGTAACCTTTGGTCAGCAATAACGAAAACATCCTGGTGTTATCAGCACTGTTTTCAGCCCAAATACAAAACACAGCACCATACAAGCTACTATGGTGAAAATTCTTTCCCAGCAAAATCGGCACAACATTGTACTACTAGATGCTAAAGGAAAACAAGTTTACTATTGGTCTGTGAATTAAGCCCATTGTTTTCAACTGGTGAAGAATTTTTATTTTTCTTGTCTTAATTTTTTTTCTACGTGTTGTGTGTCCAATTGTGCTTCCAAGGTTAATGTGTCTCTTTCTGTGTTATCTAGCATTAGATCCTTGTCAGGGAAAAAAAAAAATATCAAAAGTGGTTTCTAAGAGAAATTTTGAAGGGCAGGTAACCACTGAAGATGCTCACTATATGTGTTCTTTAATAGAAAGAATTTGTTTTGTTCACGGGGAGAAATATTCTTAGTAATTCACACATACAATAAAGTGCACAATCATGGCACACAAATCACACAGTTAACTGGGAGTTATGTTTGTGCATGTGTACAAGTTATGAATCTGAGATCCATGCATAAAATTAAAAGCACCTAAGATGTTAAGAAATTCTCATATAGTAGAGACTATGTTTACTGGGTAACATTTTTTATATAACTATTATTACAGGTATATCAATAACGAAAATTAGCAATACTCTTTACCTCATTCTTGATTAATTTGCCAAACAATATGTGATATAGGTAAGAAAGATCAGATATCAGATGGTGTGTATTGTAAGAGCACCGATGAAATCCAACTGTTTTTTTTAGTTTTCATTCCAGCATTTTTAATTTTTCTTGTCACTTTTACTGTTTTAACTATATTTTTGTCCTTTCACTGGAGTAAAATCTTGCAGTTCATCCCTTCATGCTGCAACTCATGGACACCTGCCCATCTGAACCAGTTGTTTACTTCCTTGAGGGTGTGAATATTTTAGGAATCTGTTCTTCTTCCCTTGAGATAATGGTAACTAGTGGCATAGTGACTGACAGCTGTCATGATGATATATTTTATTTAATAGCAGGGAAAAAAAAAAAAAAAAGAGAAGAATTTAAATTTTTCACTGTTTGTGTCTCAATAATACCCAAGCTATTATGATCCTAGGAGTGAACCTGACAGGCTTTCTGCCTGATCCCACGGGTTCCTATGTCCTGTGCTATTTTCCTGCTGAATGATTCCCCTCAGGAAAATTTGTGGGTTTAATAGCTGTGTATGAATTTATTCATCTGCCTAGGAGTATTTTAATCCTGAACTTTTTCTGAATTCCTTCCTCCAGCATACTGAGCTAGTTTGCAGGCTTTTTATAAGAGCAAAGTAAACCCATTAAATTCTTTTGTCTGACAGTTTCTCAGAACAGCCCTAAAGTGTTGGCAGTAGATGACTACAAGAAAACACACCCACTGCCTACTAGGGATTTTGTTACTTTGGTGGATCTCAGCAGCAGTTCTTCTGAACACCTCACTGATAAGAGTGCAGAATATACAGTGATAATTCTGAGCCTTCTTTGAATGACACATGAATAACATGTCTAGGACAAGTACCTGTGTTTGCCACTAACGTAACTGAAATGATCAGTAAAAAAATGCAGTGGAACCTTGACTACACTGTCACGAGCCACTCATTATTTTCCTAACTAGTGTTACAAAATACAGAACATAAAAATACAGTGGAACAAAAATAACAGAATAAACCGGGATAAAGTGCCATTGCAGATGGGAACTGTGAATGTTGTTATCTAAAACCTTTCTATGTCTCTAGTCCAATGTCTGGACCAGCAGACGTTTGTCTCCGCAGTTGCTTCAGGTTTAATCCACAAATGATGAGGTAAACTGCTGCTTGACTCGTAGCAAAAGTCCCTGAAGTTTTCTTTTATTACAAGTTAACGAGTAACACATTGCTGCTATGCTATCTTTTAGAACAAGACATTGGTGTTGTGATTAAATATTTCAGCAGTTTACCTAACAATACAATACCTAATAATAAAGACATAAAGAGGAGTTTAATGATCCTCTATTTTAGAATTGTGCGCTATGATTAATAAGTCATCAAACATAAACAATGGGATGGTTGATATTGACACATTATTTTTTTGAAACAAATAGCTTATTACAGGGTGTAAGCCTCAAACTGGGGTCCTTGAGTAATGTGAATTGATAGTAAGATCAATGTAAAGTCAGTGATCTGTCAACCCATTCTTGCCCTTTGTATTGTGAGAAGTGATAACCATTTATAATTTAGTTTAAAATAGGTTTACATTATTAAGATAAATTACGGTAAAGTTTTTTTTCCAGATAGAACTAGGGCAGGTACTGGGGTCACTTTGGACAATTAGATAATTGTAATTAGGTAAGAGTTTATATCTAAATATATATATACACACACACACATGAGAATTTAGCCTCTCTATTAGTTTGGAAAGCTAAATATAGATTTCACTGTGAAGAGTAACTGAACCAAAAGCTTCTAACTCCAAACAACATAGAAAGCTGTTGTTCTCATAATTTTTACACTATTGTTATTTTAGTCTGAGGTACTAGGTGAAGGAAAGTGAGGAAGGAACTAGTCTTAAGAGATTAATTACATGGATAAAATGGGAAGATAACAAGCAACTTCTGAAGAAAGCATAGAAATCACTATAGAAGATGTTAAGGTATTGTTACATCATAAATATGTTTTTACATATTATAGCACGTGAAATGAGGTTATGCCCTTTCAATGTGAAACCTAGAGAAGGAAGAATGAAACCCAAACAAATAGGATCTGGTACCTTTATAAGATTCAGTATATAGCATACAATAACCTGTTTGTCCTTCTAGATTTGAAAAATTCCTTGATGCAAAAATAAACATAACATACATAACTCTGGGACTTGATGTTTGGCACAGATATCCTTAAATCTGTTTAACGTAGAAGATCCAGGGATTTCAGTAAGGGCCCTAATATCTTATTATCTACAGGAAAAAACATCACCTGAAAAGCTGAAAATTGCCTTTGTTCATTTGTTTGTTTTTGTAAGAGAATGAGATATGAAGCTCCATTTCAAGGGTTGTAAGTTCTGCTTAAAACTAAAAATAATTGTGCGCTCTATTCTTGACGTGTCTGTGTGTGATGAAAAAACCTGGAACCTCGACTTCTGGAGGCACCTTAGCTTCCTGTGCTTTAAAGCCTGCTAGAGCCTGGAAGCTAAACAATATTGCTATAAATCTGACAAATTTGAAGAGCTTTTTACAGAGCTCACTTGTTATTACCTTAGGTAATGGTAGACAAGAAAAGCAAAAGTGTACCATTCACCTCTGTCCAGAGAGCCAATCTAAGGATTTTGGATTACTTTCTTCAGATGTGCATTGCAAACTTAGGTAAAGACTTGGAGGAGGGATGTTTTTCTGTTTGTTGCTGGGATTTTTTTTGGTCATTTTTCAGGTACCTTTTTCTTTCAATAAATAGTAAAATATTTAGAAACTGAGTTGCAGGATGCTTAAAACAATTTGAAGTCTCAAAATTCGATCAAATCCAATGCATTGTTTAGCTGGCGTAAGTAGGAAGAGGATGGTGTATTTTGAAACAGAATTCCTCTGTTCTGAAATATTCTTTTCTGTTGCTTTTGTAGAAAAAATACACTATTTAGCATGTGACAAAAACTTCAGGTATTTGGAAATTAAACATTTCACCTTTACCTTTTGGAAGGATCTCTCTTTAAACAACAGAAAAATTTCTTGCATTAAATGTATAGGAAAATCATGATTAGTCTGAAAGGACATAAAAATCAACTAATAATTTACCTTTTTTTCTTTACTGATAGTTCTGAAAATTGCCTGATCCAATACAAATTATTATTTCTCTGTACTCTGTTTTACTACAGAACAGGGAAAAAAAAAAAAAAATCTGTAGCAAGTATTTCTAGGTTTATTGTTACTAATGGGTAATAAAGACCTGAGATTTGCAAGGTATGAGTAAATTCCAAAGCTATGGCAGAAAAAGATCATGTATGAATGCTTTTCATGAAATTCAGCTGAGTTACTATGTAGGATTCAGCTGGGTTTAGATCTTAAAAGATATATTACCTCTTAAATTTAAATTTTAGTGTGAGCTTAAACATTCGATGCTGCAGCTGAGTTTTGCCTGACATGTTCACACACACACACATCTTTTCAAAAGAATAACTATAAGAATCTTCCCAGCCACACAAACTTTCAATGTATTTCAGTAAAAAATGGTGGCATGACTATGTTTGGACACAAAGTCAACTTTTTCCTTTTCCCAGCTATTTCATTATAAAAGTTAACTTCTTACTTAAAGGTGGGTTTTGGGCTGGAAAAGGGTACAGATGGGGAGTGGAAGGCATTTGTGAGCATAGAAGCCTGCATATGCATAAGCTGTGTGTGAAGAGAAACAGAACTTCCATGTGTTTAAAAAAGTATTTCCAGAGAAGTTTTTCTATTTGTGGACAATTTATATTGCAAGTGATGTCTGAAAGAACAAAAATTGATGTGCATGATGAGTCGGGGAATGCAAAAGGTAATGAGGAAGACTGAGGAACTGATCAGTGAATCAGAGAGGTAAGTGTCTGCAAAGGGCAAAGGAGAGAAAGGGAAGGTAGCAAGACAACTGCAGACCAAGATAACTTTGGAGACAGCCTAGTAATTTTATGGCTCATTGATTAAGGATTGAGTATGACTTTATGTGCGATTTAGTAGTACATAGCTTGAATAGTAAGTCTGGTGTTTTGTCATTGCTAGCAGTTGGTCATTTGCCTACCAAATACAAACAGATGGGATTTGTGTTTTATTTTTTTTCCATTCACGAAGTAAACACAGATATATTCTGTTTATTATTATATAAAAATAGCTCTGCAGAAATTTCCCCTGTGATAATTTATCTTCTGAAAAACAGGGTGACATTTTCAGAGAGTTTTCAGAAAGGAGATGACAAAGGAAAATTCTGTAGATGTAAGTATATATCTACAGGCATACAACATGATATGCCATCTTTGGGTATACCGTGCAGGTCATTTTCTATACTTTGCATGCCTGCAAATTGTTAGAATCACAGTGAGTTTTCCCATACTGTAAGGACAACTGATGTAAAAGTTTTCAAAATTGAGTAGCTGTGATAGTTAAAATTGTACAGTAATTACAAATTTAACACATTTTGCATAATTATAAAAAAACCTGCTTTTAAAAACTAGGATAAGAACTTATGTTTGAGGACAAATATGCAGACATATTACAGACAACATCTGTAAAAATATACTTAAAAGTTATTTTAAAATATTATAAAAATATATGACTTTCAGAGGATAGGTTTTCTAAGATCCATATTTCTAAGTCATCACATGCTTTTAAAAAAAAGAAAATTAAAAAAATTTACCTGAAGAAAACCACTGTTACTCTCCCCTTTATCATGTTTCCTTTTCTGCTGTTGTGGCATGAAGCTGTGATAGATATGTGGCTATTTATTGTCAAATTATTCAATTGTTTATCCCATACATGACTTACATGTATATGCATGTGGTGGCAGCGCCCTGTAGAAAAATTTGCAAAGCTGTATGACAAATGTTTATATGAATGTCCTGGTTCAGCTAGGATAGGGTTAACTTTCCCCAGGATTTGGGAGGGAGTTAGAGCTGGGATAGACAACTGAACCAGCCAGTAGGTTATCTGATACCATGCTGATGTCACGGCTGTGACATGGGGCCTGGGGACCTGTGTCAGGAGAAGGGTGGAGGGTCAGGCATTCCAGGGGTCACACCACTAGTGCCATTCAGAGCCAATGTGGTATCACTTGCTTCATATATAGTCTCATTACTGCTATTACTGTTGTTTATTGCTCCTTTTGCATTCTTGTATTAAATTCTCCTTATCTCAACCCACAGGATTTTGTATTTTCCTCCCTTTTCTCCTTCCTACTCAAACGTGGGGGGGATAAGGGGGCAGCCATGCCAGCGAGTGAGGAGCCATGTGGTGCCTGGCTCTCAGCTGGGTTTAAACCATGACAGTCCTTTCTGGCACCCAACATGGGTGTTTCATTACTGTTATTATTGTTATTTATTAGTCCTTTTGTGTTATTGTATTAAATTCTCCTTACCTCATCCCATGGGGTTCTGTATTTTTCTCCCTTTATTTCTTCACATTTAGGGGAGGAAGGGGGTGAATAAGTGACCACATGGTTCCTGGCTCCCCGCTGGGTCTAAACCAAGACAATGATGCCACAATTTATCACCAGATCAAGATATTAAGTACTGCTACACCTTCTGCTTGCGTTGTGACTCTAATTGGGTTGGAACTGAAACAAACATGATAAGACTTCTCCAAAGTAATTGAGGAAGGATCAGAAAAGTTTAAATTTAAATTTTAGTTTCTTTTAGAGATCATCTTATATATCTTTATTTTAAACATTTACTTTAAAAAAACATTTTTTAAAAGCATAATAAGTTTTATAACTATTTATTTGATGAAAAGTCTTTGGTTTGGATTAGTTTATTCCCAGCAAAATTAGAATGATTAAATGAGAAACCAACAAAATATAGCTCAGCAAACCACCCACCCTTACATTTTAACAAATCAAAACAAGGTTCAATCTGTTTTCAATTTTACTTGACTAGATTTTTCTAAAGAAGGTCTCAGTTTCCTCTAGCATTTGAACCCTAGATATTTTGAGGAACACCAGTCTAAATTAAAAAAAAAAAAAAAAAATAAATTTTTGCAGAGGCTTTTCAGAGCTATCAGTCATGTCTGCATTACTGTTGTCAATGTAAGGTGCAAAAACATTTGCTATCACAAAAGAAGGTACAGAATTTCCTGTTTTGAACCAGTAAACGATGCAATGCTAAAATGGAAAAAAAGGCTGTACAGAGAAATTATGTTCCCTTGTCTTAAATGTTGGAAAGATGTAAATGAAAATATGTATTGCTTTCCCTGTAAAACCAGAGCATCTATATTTTCATGCAGGATTGCTGGAATGGACTGAGAGGTGTACAGAATGAGTAACCTGACTTTATTAGCAGTTACTCCGTGCTTTGAAGCAGCTAATATTTGTCCATGCTCTATACTGGAGTTTCTATGACCCTCAGACATGTGGTCTCAACCTGTCTTCTCATCCTGAGAGGAGCCAACCACATGAAGTTGTGGATGTGTTGAACAGAACGTAAAACGCATCTCAGACAAGCTCGTCGTGTTCACTGGGCTGGCAGCCTGCAGCTGAGCTGGTACCACTGGAGCAGAAAATTGCTGGGGCTGGTAATGATGATCATGAACCAGCAAAAGAGACTACTTTAGACAAGATTCTTGCCTTCATGCATGAAGATAATAGGGGAGGGGGGGAAGAGGAAAAAAAAACCCCACAACTCCAAAGGCAAAGTTCAAAGAGGCAACTTCTCTGTTTCTTGATGGCTAAAGTTGTGTTCCACAAACAGAATCAAAGAGAAGAATGCAATATTTATCTCTTAAAATTGAGCCTCCCCTTGTTGCTGAGGAATAAAAGAAAAACTGAGTCATAAGTAGAGACACAGAATACAACAATTTACATACATATGTATATATGCACTTAAATCTTTCTCACTTTCTGGGATCTTTTTTGCATGGATTCATTAAGTTGTCATTCTTCCCATACAGTAGAAATACAAAAGCTTAATTGCACTCTGTTACCTGGATCAGCCATATACAGAAAAATAGAATTTTTTTTAGACGTTTGGACAGGTGAACCAAATTATAATTTTCAAAATATTTTGCAGAAAATCAGTTTGAAAAAAAAGTTAGGATAATAATGTATGTTGCATTTATTAAAGAAATTTGAATGGTCTTACTGTCTTACACTGAGCAATTTTTAAATTTGCCTAGACAAGATTCTCCTGCAGTATTTGGACCTTTTCATCCTCTTACACTTGTCTTAGTCTTTATATACATAATATAAGATAATGAAATGCATCTGATTTTCAGAACATAGTAATTACTTGAACTTAAGGCAAAAGAGTGATGCATGTCTCTGCAACAATTATTTTAAAATAAGTTGCTGTATCACTAGATTGAAAGGGAGAAAACAAAAAAAAAAAGTATTTCAATATTTCAGTAAGAAGGCTGGGGATTCTGAAAGCCAAAAAAGAAAAGAGAAAGCACATGAGAAAATTATTCACTCATTTTGTGTGTTATCAACTGGAGGAGAGCTGAGATGTGGGCTGTCTGATAAACTAGGAATATTATGGAAGTAGTCATGTCTGTAGGTTGGTGGGTTTTTTTTGGTGTTTGTGGTTTGTTGTGTGGTTTTTTGTTTTTGTTTTGTTTTGTTTTTTTTCCTTCTAGTTTTACATGGTAGAAATGCCTGCTGGTTTTCTTTCTCAGTATTCTGAATTTCAGTAAGTAAGTAAGCAAGTTCATAAGCAAAGGGTGGTGTTTCATCGAGAAAACCTGACTTGTCACTAGTGAAACCCATGTGTCTCCTTGTCTCAAGTCTTGAGATGTGTCACAAAGGGAAAGGAGGACAGCAGAAACAGTGCTGAGAAGAGCTTATAGCAGAATTGCTAATGAATTTCACTAAAACCCTCAGATTTTAAAACAGGATTTAATTGTCACATTGTGAACAAGTAACAGACATTGCCCTCGGTGTAATTTTGATAATTTTTCATTTGTTCTACACTGTAGATTGAGTCAGGGAACTGGCTTACTTTTAATAGTGCTTTTGCAGCAATGCATGAGTTATTGACTTTGCTTATTTATTTAGAACACTATATGCCAGAAAAATCTCAGTATAATGAATGTATATCAATTCTATCACCAATGTGGGAGGTAACATAATCAGTACGAGTAGAAAGAATATTTCAGAAATTATGGTTTACAAAAAGAGCAACATATATTGACATATATATATTAAAACCCATTCCATTTTCTACAACAACAACAAAAAAAAGGCAAACAAGTAAATCATGTATTAATAAACATGAATTGTTGAGAACAAGCTACCTTTTTTCAAAAAATATTTGTCTACACTTGCAGTCTGATTATAGACTGGCTTCCCTGGGTTTTGATTCAGAAACAGGATTTACCTAACAGTCTGAAGTAACTGCTTTAGCTGGCTTTTGTAGGGAGGGTATGGTGGCAGAGGCTTTCTAAATAGATATTATCATCTTTTCTTCCACAAAGAATCGTAGAATTGTTAAGGTTGGAAAAGATCTCTAAGATCATCAAGTCCAACCGTCAAACACTACTATGACCATTAAACCATGTCCCAAAGTACCACATCTACACATTGTTTTAACACCTCCAGGGATGTTCCACCACCTCCCTGGGCTGCCTGTTCCAATGCCTAACCAATCAAGTAAACAAACTTCTCCTAATACCCAATCTAAACCTCCCCTGGTGAAACTTAAGCCCATTTGCTCTCATCCTATCATTTGTTACTTGTGAGAAGAGAGCAACACCACCTCACTACAGCCTCCTTTCAGGCAGTTGTATAGAGCAATAAAGTCTCCCCTCAGCCTCCTCTTCTCCAGGCTAAGCAACCCCAGTTCCCTCAGTTGCTCCTCATAAGACGTGTTCCCCAGACCCTTCACCAGCTTTGCTGCCCTTCTCTGGACCCGCTCCAGCCCCTCAATGTCCTTATTACACTGGGGTGCCCAAAACTGAACACAGTACTCAAGCTGTGGCCACACCAGTACAGAGTACAGGGCCACAATCATCTCCCTACTCCTGCTGGACACACTGTTTTGGATATAGGCCAGGAAGGTGTTGGCTTCTTGGTAACCTGGGCACACACTGGCTCATGTTCAGCCAGCTGTCCACCAGCACTCCCAGATCCTTTTCTGCCAGGCAGGTTTCCAACCACTCCTCCCCAAGCTGGTAGTGTTGCCCAGGATTGCTGTGACTGAAGCGCAGGGCCTGGCACTTGGCCTTGTTAAACCTCAGACAGTCGACCTTGGCTCATCAATTCAGCCTGTCCAGATCCCCCTGTAGAGCCTCCTGACCCTCAAGCAGCTCAACACCCCCACTCAGTTTGCTGTCATCTGTACCAAACAGGTGCAGGCATGTGAAGTTGTTCTGAGTGACAACCCTATTACTCGGCAGAGGTGAAAAAAAGGAGAGCTGGCCTGAAATTTTCTCACATAAAGCATTTTCACTCGATATGGTAATGTAGGAAAATACTAATTTTTTTTTTCGTGCATCACACGTGCAACTTTCACAGACACAACATTAGAGAGAATTTCTAGTCAAGGAAAGAGAGAGAGAAAGGCCAGATAGTCTCTTCAAGGACGGCAACAGCGGGAACCTTTCCTGGGGTGTAACAAACAAATCTACCTCTTTGTATGCTGATTAAATAAGCATAGGAAGACAGAACTGAAATTTGGTATTATGCCTCAGATGGAGCTATTCATATCACTGGACCATGGAGTGAAAATATTTGTTTTAATATGTAGTTAATGAAATATATAAAATCTCATTAATTAAATTTTCTGAGTGGGACTCTTTTCAATAGGAGAGATAAAACAAATCTCTTTTTTTCTCTGCAGGCTAGTCAACTGCCCAGTGGTTAACATAGTTACTTGCTCCTTATAAGATACTTACTTATAAGATATGAGAGAAAATGCAGGTTTGCTCCTGGTGTGAAGATGAAAGATTTGACTTCCACTCTGTAACATCAGGACTCTGACAGAATGTTGTACGAAGTCTTGTCTTCTCACCCCACACCTCTTTTAGGGAAACAGTTTAAGAGCTCTTGATTTCATTACAATGGAAACAGAAGAAACATAAATTCAGGATGTTCTGTAGGATGAGAGAATGTCTCCCACTACCCTCTGAGATTAAGTCTTCTGAGCTTTTCAAAATGAGTGAAAATTATTCTTCTATTACTTATGTATTATTTCCTTACCATTTTTATAACCACAGGTATTGAAAGATGACAATGCTGATTTTTACTCTGATAGTTCGAATTTTGAGATTGAACGAAAAGGAGACCCATTTTACTTCTCAGTTGGCATGGAAGACAATGTGAAAGTCAGATCATTTGCTAGTTATCATAGCTTCATGAACAACAAAATTAAGCGTAACTATCACTTATAGTTAGCCCAAGAAAGGGCAGTGAACCCAAGGCAGAAATTAGTACCCATCGGAAAAAAAATGATACAATTGTTGTTGTACTCAAACTGTCAAATGTATCCAGTTAATTTAATGCTATCAGTTGTTAGCAGCTCCGTTTATGGCAGTAAAGTAGCTGTAGCTACTAATTCAGGACAATTGTTTATGAGGCATTTATGATGATTAAGGGAGTGGAGCATCTCCCTTATGAGGAAAGGCTGAGGGAGCTGGGTCTCTTTAGCCTGGAGAAAAGGAGACTGAGGGGTGACCTCATCAATGTTTGCAAATATGTAAGGGGTGAGCGTCAGGAAGATGGAATTAAGCTTTTTTCAGTGATGACCTGTGATAGGACAAGGGGTAATGGGTGCAAATTGGAGCATAGGAGGTTCAAGGTGAATATCAGGAAAAATTTTTTTACTGTGAGGGTGATGGAGCACTGGAACATGCTGCCCAGAGAGGTTGTGGAGTCTCCTTCACTGGAGTCATTCAAAACCCGACTGGACGCCTTCCTGTGTGATGTACTTTAGGTGACCCTGCTCTGGCAGAGGGGTTGGACTAGATGATCTTTTGAGGTCCCTTCCAACTCCTATGATTCTATGATTCTATTAAGATTATGTCAAAGAGTTGTAAATTTTCTATATACAGCTGTATTAGAGACAGCAGGCTTCATATAGAAAGCCCTCATGCTTTTACAGCACTCGTGAAACAGATCCAATTGCTTAAGTACCGGCTACACTAGAGATTATTGATGTTCCCTGTACTATGGTAAAAACATGAAGTTTCTATGTTGATATGTATTTTTGAAGTCTTTCTAGGACTAGGAATGGATGACTTTAAGTAAATATTTTCACTACCTTTAGATGCACATAGAAACAAAAACGATACTTCCCATGGAAACTTAAATCAGGTCCTTTAGGTTTACTTAACTATTTCTTTCAAAATATATTGCTATTATTCTGATATTCTTCCTCTTTCTTCACTTGATTAGTTGAATATATTTAACATAACAGAAAGATCAAGGTAAGAAAAAAAAGGTCTCATAACTAAGGAATATTACCGTCAGAGTTTGAAAGGGATTTGTGTGGTAGGACACAATCATAAATAGTCAGGGAAATAGGTTAGGAATAAACTGACATGTTTTGCTGATGATATTAAGTTATTGAGGAGTAAGGACAAGTGTTGACTATGAAAAATTCTCAAGAAAACTTATACTATTGAGTGTCTGGGCAATAAATGGCAGATTAAATTCAGTATGTATAAATATGATAAACATGGGGAAGAGTAATCCCAATTTTGCATATGAATGACATGTAAAGCTCTAAGCTGACTGTTACTACTCAGAAGATCTTGATGTTATGGAATATAAGTCTATACAAATGTCAGCTCAATGCACAGTAGCAGACAAAAAAGAAAATCAAATATTATGATTTACCAAGGTTTTATAAAGAAAAATGCAAAGAACATTATCTATTCACTGCAGAAATCCTTGTTTGCCCATACCTTGAAGGTGAAAGCATGGGATTTCCCCTTATCCTGATTCTTTCACCTTTAAAAGAGAATAATTTAGCTGGAAAACGTTCAGAGAAAGCTGACAAAGATACATGGCCAAAGACGATGAACGTCTTCTGTATGAGGAAAGCCTGAATATGCTATGGGCTGTAAAAGAGATGACTTGGTAAGATAAGGATAACATAAAGGTCTACAAAATTCTTAGGGGCTTTAGGTAATGCAAACAGTGAGACTCAAAAGAAGCTAGTCAGAGCTGAATCAAAATATACAAGAGCTGGTGCTTCACATAAGAGAGAATAGGTCTGTTCAACTCATTACAACAGTGTAACATGGATACTTAAATTAAGGAAGACTGTGGGCAAGACTGGACAAATATGTGTATTTGTAGCAGTTCACTAGAGACTTGCTAAATGAGTAAGACTACTCCTTGTCTGGGAGAACTTACTACAATGAAAATAGTTAAAGAACACTTTTACCAGAAACATCACATATCTCTGCCTACTCTTGCCTTTCTCTTGGCATCCCTTGTTATGTATTACTGGGGAAACACATGGGACTTGACAGACCCTTTATCTCGTCCAGTGTCATTCTTAAGTAAGTGTATTGTTTCACAGCTTGTCCCTGCCCTAGTTTGAATTAGAACAGAAGTAACTCTGTTCAGTGTTTTTTTATTTTTCAGCTAAGTTTCTTCTAACTAACTGCACTTTCCGAAGATAACAGCCTGTTTTTGCAGACAATGTCTGCCTCTAGAAGTGAAAACACTTGATATTTAGAGCTACTACCAAGGATTTGAATGCAGAAAGGCTCTTGTTTATACTCGCTCCTGTGCAGACCCAGGTCACTGCTAAATCTTATGTTCACACTGAGGGGGTGCAGAAAGTAAAAGGTCAGGCCTGCAGGGAGAAGCAGACAGGACAAGTGACCCTAAAGTGACAGACAAGATATTCTATCCCATATACATCACATCCAGTATAAAGCTGAGGGATCATGAGGGTTAAGCTCTCTTCTTCAATGACAGACACCTGAGGAAGACTTTGTTCTGCCTTTGAACCCAGAATCCAACTCCTGAGTCTGGTTCTTGCCTGCTGCCAAGTCCAGTCTTGGACTTCCCCAGTGCCTGCTCCACAGCATCAGTGGTGATCTTGACATCACAGGGGTTGGGTTTGATATTGGTTTTGTATATATTTCTATGCATTTCTTTTTTTTGTTTGTTTGTTATTATTTTCATTGAAGCTGTTTTAGTTTTCCAGTAAGTCTCTCTCCCTTATTCC
>NW_008590089.1:35084-37653 GCF_000691845.1 Merops nubicus
CCTTTGGGAACAGAGAGGGGTTAACAGCAATCTGTCATTCACCTAATGGCCAGCCCAGACTTACTCCTTGACAGTGCCTTTCTTGAATTTTTAATTGAGTCTGGTAGACAGTTATTTTTAGGTATTTGTTAGTTGCAAACCTTTCCTCAGCTTCCAAAAAACGTAATGAGGAGGTGTTTGGCGGTTACATGTAATATTTAGGCTATTCAAGGCATTTAGGTATAACAGCATTTAGGTGGTCAAAGCTAAGCTGATTAAACACTCTGGAACTTACCTCAGCCTGAAACAACTTGTATTTCTGTATCTCTCACCTGTGGGGCCTGGGAGTATTACTGATGGTAGAGCACTTTCTGAAAACTGTTGCTGCATCTTGATTCTGTATGTATACAGTATTTTCCATGATGTTTTGGTTTCCAAGGGAAGGAATCTTTGGGCATACGGATTAAAAGGGCAGTAAAAGAGGCTATCAGGTACTGTGTCATACACGTGCTGCACAATCTGCATAGCTTTAGTCTTTGTTTTATTTTCCAACAGATGTTTATGAAGCTTCAGGACCATTAAAACCAAATTCTGTTCTTTTCTTGATTGGTTCAAATGAAATCATATTGATGTTTTCCATCCACCTAGCAGATATTTGCTATCAGTGTCTGACAGCACTAGTCATTAAAGACTGAATTTCTAGGCCTCAAGACATTCATTTTGACAGAATGTGGGCAGAGAATTGATTTAAGTTATAGAAGTGTGAGTTACTGAGAGAAATTCTATTACACTGGAGGTACCTCACATTTGGCTTAGAAAACATATGAGTAGCTATGGCAAATATGAGAAGTCAGTACAACCTACCTCATCAGGAATGTTTGTCTATTTTTATGTTTAGCATTTCTACTTCAGCATTTGTAAATCTTCTCAGAGATGGTTTATTTGACACACCTGTGAGATGCTTCCACTCCGTGTTCAGTTCATAAAATGGCTTCTGTACTGGGCTGGTGATATAATGCTTGGGAGTTTGTGTCTTGCAATCAGTTTTATGTTTCAGACTACACAGAACATCTATCAAAGGACTTATACACACTTTAAGGCATGTAGAGATTCTGCTATGTTTTTGAAATCACTTGAGTTTGACCCTATTTTGTCTACACAGATTCAGAGGTTAAATAATAGGTTGACACGGAAAAGTTATGGTTACACAGCAACTATTTCTAGGCTAATATGCATTGTCAATTGCCTGGGCTAGTAAAATAGGCTAAGAACTTTTATGTTGGTGACTTCTGGTGCAGGCAACTGATGAGACACTGCGTGCAGCCAGTGGCAGTCAGGTGGGGAAGGTGATGTCTGTTGCACCTTGGTTCAGGCTGATCCTCAGTCCTGCTAACTTGCTGTCTTCCAATTTCCTGTACTTTTATTGGGACTTTTTACTTTTCCCTAGTGTCCTTAACTATTGCACAGTCATATCTTTAGCTTATGTAATTTCTCACAGCTTGACAGCATTTTTTTTTTCTTTCAATCAGCTGGGCCAAAGTCACACATAAAGATTCATAAAGCTGGGTCTTGGCTCACAGATAGCTGGGCTATGGGTTGTCCTCATCATGGGCATGGGGTGAACATGTCACTTCTTTCCGGGTACAGCTGTAATAATAAGCTTTCTGAGTCAACCTACACACAGCTTAAATAAAATACTTCATACATAATAAATACACTAAAATCAGATGTATTCTCACCATATTAAGTGCTGAGTGTGATTATTTTCCTCTGTGACTGAGCTTTTGGGCTATTACCTTTTCTTGATTAAGGATCATATCTTTAGTGATGATATGCAATCAAGAAGTGGTTATAAATCACTGAGGACAGTGTGTTTTCAGAATAAGGTGAAAATCTTTGCTTACAAGATTCTTTAACTAATGTAGCTAACTGTAACTTAACTCAGGGTCAGTCCTTGCAAAGCTATTTCCCTGTGTTGTCAAGCAGGGCTAGGCTTTTACCCATGCCACAGGTAGATCCTTATCTCTGAATGGCATCAGTGAATGCTAAACTGTTTCCTCGGATTTTTTTTTCTCTTGATTTCATATTCTTTCAAAAGTTAATGTGCCATTCACATTTTTTTTTGTTCAGGCACCTTTTTCACAGGCAGAGGAAGAAGATTGGCCTGGCTGAACAGAGAGCTTTGGCTTGAACTCAGAAGAAAAAAAAAAACAACCAAGCAAACAAACAAAAAAACCAAACCAAACCAACCAAACAAAAAAACCAAACAACCAAACAAACAAAACCACAAAAAAACACACAGAGTTTATGACCTTTGGAAAAAAGAGAAGGAAATTCAAGAGGACTTTGAAGATGCGAGGTTATGCAGGGAGAAAATTAGAAGGGTCAAAGCCCAAGTAGAACTTAACCTAGCTACTGTCATAAAAAAAAAGGTTAAAAATTTTTCTATAAATATATTAACAACAAAAGGAGGGCTGAGGAGAATCTCCATCTTCTATTGTATCAGCTAAAAAGCTAATGACCAAGGATGAGCAAAAGGTTGAGGTACTTAATGTCTTCTTCATCTCAGTCTTTAAGAGGAAGACCAGTT
>NW_008590090.1:0-4648 GCF_000691845.1 Merops nubicus
GGGCGCGGAGCGGGGCGGTCGGTGCAACGCCCGGAGAGGGGGGATGCGCCCTCCAGGGCCATGCGCTTCTCTTATATAGTCAGCACCGGCGTACTCATTTGAGTAGTATCGACTTTAGGTGGGTGGCAGTCGATGGAGACACCTCTGGTAATCACTCTTGGGCTCAGAGAAGGTCTTTTCTGACAAACTTCCTCCTCCCCGTTTGTCCCCCGGTGGATGGCAGCTGAAAGCTGCGTTTGAAGTGGCTCTGATCTATTTGTGAAATTAGATTTCCCTGAAGATTGGGAAACGCTTACTAATAAAGCTGCCGGCTCAAGAGATTAAAATGTGCATTAACTTAAAGGGACTTCCCTGGGATACAGCAAGAGAAGTGGTTTTTTTCCTCCCCTTTTCTCCTCGAACAAAGAAGCCATGAGTGAAGTCTGAAGTCTATATAAATCTGGTTCTGTTTTGATGGCAAGGGAAGCAGTGGATTGGCTTTGGAGGGTGAATTCACAAGCCGGGGACTTTGTAGAAGTTCGTTTCTCCAAAACAGCTTTTTGAATTTTCAGCAATGAGACTTATGAAAACCTAGCAAAAAAGTTACTAACCTAATGAAACCATTAAACCCATAGGTTAAAAAATTTGTCCTCTAGAGCCATAAATATATAAGCAAATAATTAGTGAATAAGATCTCAACTTTCAGAGAGCCGTTGGTCTGATAGATTGAAAAGGAACACAGTTTTAAATAATACCAGACAATATTTCACATTATGACAGAATCTGCAAGCATAACTCTTTGTCAGAGCCTACCACCGGGATACTTAATAAGAGTGGGCGAAAAAGGATTTGAGACATCCTTGAAGATGTGAAAAATACGGACTTTGAAAGAGATTTAAATTATCCTGCATCTGTCTGACATATGACATTTCTCTCCTCTTTCCCAAAACTCTGTTGACCCTGATAACTGTTCTTTCAGACAGAGCAGGCTCAGGGCTCTATCTCACAGGGGCTGTGTCATCACTGGTGATTGAAAGGCAGCTTCTTCCCCACAACCTCTTACTCTTGTCCCATCCTCACTCACCTTCGTGGCAATGATACCACAGAGATAGGGATCAAACCAAATCAAACCAATGAAGGGTTACAAAAGGTTTTATCACATTTTTGGTTTGGGGTTTTTTTTTGAGGTCAGTGTACTGCAGTAGATAAACTGGTCTGAGCTGCAGATTCCCAGAGCAACAGAAAGGAGGTGTCAATCTCTTTCTCACTACAAGGTTTCCTGGTTTTACCTCATTCATGGGGGTGTATAAGGAATATTATTTGGTCAAGCTGACAGGTCAAGTGAACAGGAAAAGAGACAGCAATGATAAGCTGAGAAATGAAGGAGCAGATTAATTTACCAGTTCCAAAACATATCCCAAAGCTTTTCTCCATTTGTATTTTGTTTGCTTGCTTTTATTTTGTCCTTAGAGACACATATTGCCACCATAGAGTGGGACTGACATATCTTTGAGAAATGCCTGAAGTCTTACTTTGACTCGAGCTTACTTGTCCATCTTCATAACTAGTCACAGATTAGGTTTAAATCTTCTCCTAGCCCTGGGAGCAGGTCACACAGGAAGGAAATCTATGTGGCACTGTTAAGTCAAGATAAATTTTCTGCTCATAAAATAATCAAAGTCTTTACTGAGTGTTTGTTCCAGGCAGGCAGCAGAACACTCACAAGAATTAAAAGTAATATTGCAAAAGGCAAGCAAATAGCCCTCTTCTGTCCCCTACATCCCAAAAAAAAAATCTAAGAGATCTGCAAACCAGACTATGCAATCTTGATAGACAGCATCCTGGAGCTGCTAGTTTGGGAAAGTTTGTGACTTCTTGAACAAAGGTTGTCAAATATGTCACCCACATTAAGTGAGTTCCTAAGATATAAATAACGTTACAAATACTTGTTCTGGTTTGAGTTAGAACAGAACTAATTCTCTGGTGATTTTAGTTTTCAGCCAAGTCTCTTCCAAGTAACTGCACTTTCTGAAGTTAAGGGCACATTTTCTCAGTGTCTGCTTCTAGAGATGATAACACACTGTGTTTGGAGTAACTAGCAAGGATCGGTGTGTGCAGAAGGGCTCTTGCTTTTACTTGCTCTGTGCAGACCAAGGTCACTGTTAAATCTTGTATACCACGTTGGGGGTGCAGAAGGTAAAAGGCCTCACCTGCAGGGAGGAGCAGACAGGGCAAGTGACCCTAAAATGACCAACAAGGGATTCCATCCCACGTACATCACATTCAGTATAAAGCTAAGGGTCATGAGGGTCAAGCTCTCTTCTTCAATGGTCAGTGTCCAAGGAGAACTCTGTCCATTCTGCCTCCAATCCCAATCTGTGTGTTCCTGAATCCAGGTTCTGAATCCAGTTCCCATCTACTCTGAGTCCAGTCTGGAACTTCCCCATTGCCCACAGGATCAGGGTGACGGTGACATAATTGCCATCAGGAGGGCTGGGTTTGATATTGGTTTTGTACATATTTGTATATATTGCATTTTATTATTATTTTTGTTAAAGCTGTTTTAGTTTTCTAATTCACAAATGTCTTTCTCTTATTCCCATTCTCCTCCCATGGGGGAAGAGAGAGGGGTTAACATAGAGCATCTGTCACTCGTCTAGTGGACAGTCCAGACCTACACCTTAATAAGGCCACTAAATTTTGTTCTTTAGCCTACATGATGAGGATTTAGGGCTCGTCTAGTGGCCAGCCCATCCCTAAACCTTAATAAGGCCACTAAATTTTGTTCTTTAGCCTACATGATGAGGATTTAGGGTTTTAAAGCTCTGTATTGGAACCCAGCTAAGCCCTTTACTATTGTGAGCCATCTAGGTTCACCCTTCTTTGTCTCCACTGTCACTTCCTTCCCTCCATTGGAAAAGCTGCATCCTTCTTTCCTTGGATTGACATTGCACCCATCCAGGGGGCAATAAACTATTTTTTAGTTACCATTTTAAATTAAACAAAACTGACATGTAGTTCGCTTCATTTATTATTACTTTTTTTTTTTTTTTTACTTTTTGGTTCTTTAAACGTTATTCTTCATATATTTCCAAAAGAATAAACAGGAAATCAAGGAAACAAGAGAGTGGTTGTCCCTGCAGAACAGCTTGAGAGGCAGATCTATCAGCTTTAAAATGAAAAGAACCAATTAGAGGCACAGCACATCTAAATCACGTTTTAAGTAGCTTTTTCAGATTCTTTCTATGCCCAAGAGCCTTAAAGACTTATTTAAAAACAAAACAAAAGATTGGTTTTCTATGATTGTGCAATGCCTTGTCTCTTTTAAAGTTGTTCTGATATTTGAATTCTTCAGAGAGCATTTGAAAGAATGGCAACCAGAGAGCCACCAGAAGAAGATGACTGTTTTACTAATCCCAGGCAGTTCTGGCAGGTTGAAAACCTGTTCTCAGGTCACAGTAACATCGTCCCTTTTGTTACTAGCTCTAATGTGCCTCCACATCATTATATGTAGACAGACCTCAGCATGAGATTTACATCAAAGAGAGCATCTTAAGACTGCACTCAGTATCTTATTTAGGAACTGAAAACCTGTTCATAGTGAGCCTAAATAACTCCATTTATTTGCTTCTTGTAGCCAATGGATTTAAACAAGCACATCACATTTTTTTTTTCCCTGTGGCATGTTCTTTGTACTTTCTGATCTGTCTTAGCCACAAGTCTATGCCTGATTAAAGTTAAAAGCAAACTAGTTAAATCAAAGTATCATAGGGATGACAGGGACTTGGAGAGAGGATCTAGTGCTTTTTCATTGCCCAAACAGAGCCAACTCTACCTATGTCATCAGGGCTCAGTAAGAAACCTAACTTTTCCCATCAAGCTCAAATCCGTTAAATGAACAATTGCTAAATGTTGGGTTAGTAGTGACATTTCACCTCGGGATTTACACTGAAGTATAAAATTAGTTAAATGTATTCCCAAAGCACACATTCAAAGAAAAGACAGGCTAAAGCAAGATTTAAAATTTAGGTGTCTCATTGTTTCTAAATAAATCTGTCAGCCAAAGATTTCCATGGCCACTCAGCTAAATCAAGAAGAAAAAGAGAAAAATCTGATTCTGTTGAAATCCATTGGAATTTTCCTGTTGACTGTTGTACTAGGATTTAATGTGGGCTTGTTCCTAAAGAAGAGGTGAGGAAGTAAAAAATTATCTCAAAAATAAATGTATCAGCCAAGGAAGTAATTTATAGATAGATGCTGTAATTTCTGATAAGTAGTAGAGGATTCCAGCTGGTTTTCATATCACACTATTCCCTTAAAATCAGATTTTTTTAACAGCAATATGTATATATGCCTGTTGGGGCTGATATACCAGATCCTGCCTCAGTGCAGAGGACTCAAGCAGGTGATCTCCTGAATACCTTTTGCAGTCCTTTACTTCTATGAATCTACAGATACTTTGCAAGGAGCTTGTAAGGCACAGCACACGTTGATGAACTGGCTGACAGCAGAAGGCTGTACAGTTACAGAAGTAAAACAGTATTACTAACAGAGGTGTGAGAATCAATGTGACAAATATATATCATAACTTAAAACCTAATGCATCACCTAACTTGATGCTATATTTTCATCATTTTATTTATTTATTCTTTTTGTAGAAATAGCTCAG
>NW_008590090.1:4679-6805 GCF_000691845.1 Merops nubicus
ATTGTGGGATGTTCTTAGTTGAATTTTAGGTAGCAGATTCAAATATTTATTCCATAAATTAAAGATAACCTTTGCAATTATAAAATACTAAATCAGTTTTATTACAAACATATCTAAATATAAGAATAAATTATCTTTACTAGCTTTATCATGAAGAAATCCTACCCTGAAGTTGAGAACCTATGGCTCCTCTGTGCTTCTGGAAGGCTCAGCTGGAAAGATGGAGAAGCTTTTGACTGAGGTATTTCAAGGGGAAAAAAAACAAAGAAAACTAACCTGCACGGTGTTCATCAGGAAGCAAAGGGGTTAGAGGAGAAAGCCAGGAGGAGCAGAATCCAACAGAACTGTAAATTAAGTCCTTCCTCTTCCTTTTACTTTTCCCAACAGAATTTCAGTAGTGAAGGTTTTGTTCCTGTGCCATCTGACTGCCAGCAGCTGGGACTATTCAGTGGAAGGAGAAACTAGTGTGTTCAAAAGTAGAGTCTGGGTCTACAGACATTATTTCACAAGAATCTCAGCCAAATAGTTTCTCTTTTAGGCCTATTGATATTTGGAACTTAATAGCCAGAAATTAACATTGCTTACCTTTAAAATTTTTCCTTGGATAAGATTTCTGCAAATTTTCCAAAAAAAAAAAAAATGGAAAGACATTAAAACCTTAACAGATTTTACAGGACCCATGAGTGATGTACTGAGAAGAAGAGATCTGAAGGGCCAAGCAATAACCAATCTGACCAAAGGACCCTTTTGAACTGCTTGAAGTCCTTCACAAATGGTGTGACATGGATGACTTGAAAGCAGTTGTTCATATTCCCATGACTCTGAAGACTGATGTTTTATCTTAGAAAGTCTCCAGTAATTGCTTGGTTTATTGTCAGCTTCTGATTTTGACCAGAATTACATTTAAGAAGGAAGTCACAAGTCCACTTCAAAAGTCCCATAGCAGGCACCTGCTGTTATCTTACCCTTTGGTCAAATCAAAAATATGTACCAAATAGTCCCACTGGTTTGAGTCTTTCTCTTTCAAACCCAATGCTGCATTCTCAGCTGTGTCAGATACCCAAAAGACAAAGTCCTATTTCTAAGGTAATGACAGCTTGTTATACCTGTCATTATAGCTGTTAAAATAACTAATTTACAAATGCAGTGGGTCAAAACTAAATTTTTTGCCTGACACAGAAGACATCTCACCATGCAGCCCTTGTTACAGTAGATTCATGACAGCAGACAGGAATTTAGTGACATCACAAAAAAGCTGACTGGTGTCTAGAATAATTGTGCATGTGACATGATTTCCTTGAAGACCTCTGTCTGAGCAGCATCAGGACCATCATCTAAACAGACAGATCCATTTCCCTTCAACAAAACCAAAAACTGAGTAGCATTTTCAGGGCTTGGCAGCTAGGGCAATGTCAAGCAGAACGTTCAAAACCTGGAGTCTCTAATTCAGAAAAATATGTTTAATTTCCTCTCACAATGACAAGACTCCAATCAGTGGAACTTGGACCTAGGGATTTCCAGAAGGAAAGGTTCAATGACAGCCTTCTCTGGAGATGGAGGCACTGAAGATATGCTACGTAAGAGTGGCCTGAGTCTAGAACTCACCAACACCCTCTGCTGAAGTAATCATCTTTAAAAGAAGTAAAATTTTGATGGAAATGTTCTGTCAGTGATGAAAGAGGAGTATGAAAAATCTTAGAAAAAATCAAGGCTATAGAAAACCCCAACTGAAAGTCAACAAGCTCAGGCTCATGCCAAGTCCAGAGAAGAAGTTCAGACATTGGATGTCATCCCCTACAGCAAAGACATTTTCTGATAATGCGTTACATCAAGGACAGATTTCCACCGTGGTCTTCTGTGGATGACCTCTGATTTCTTGTCTGATTTCTCAGTAGGCTGGCAAAGTTTCCAGAGCTGCTGCACTGTCAGTACAAGAGATTTCTACAAAGCATTTGACTCTGCACCATATGACGGTTCAGTCAAGAACTTCAAAATTTAACATGGCCTGAATTCATTGGATTAACAACTGGTTCACTAAGCTTCCTAATAAAAATGGTAGTGGAGCAGCCTCCTTTAGCTGAACAGCACACACATCAACACCAGTCTTGATTTGGGAAGAAATTTTC
>NW_008590090.1:6836-10711 GCF_000691845.1 Merops nubicus
TTTTAGACTGGCAAGTGATAAAGAAAACTGGTCTTTGCTGCAGGCCACTATGGTGGGTACTGGGACCACAATCAAGCAGGATGCAGCCAGATACAGAGAGCAAAGCTATCTGAGGGTGGGTTCCTGATGGGAAAACAGTTGCGTTGAGGAAAAAAAAAAAAAAAAAAAGTAGTACTCATTGGCCAGAGCAATGCTGACGATGTCCAGGAAGAAGAATATCAAACTAATACTATCTCGTACTGATTAAACTGCTGCTCAAATATACTCAAATCACCAACTGACACCTCAGGAAGAATAATAAAAACTAGAGAAAAATAAGGAGTATGCTTTTAAGTTTGGAAAAAATACATGAAAGCAAAAGACTCAAGACTATCAGAGAGAAAACCTTGAGCTTAGCCTAAAAATATCTACTCAGAAGACAGAAATTTGGTGTTAGGTATCGCTTTAATTTAGCAACTTGAATGGAAAAATGTCATGATGACTCCAGCCCTGGTGACTGATTTATATCTGAGCCTGTGATTACGATACGCTAGCCAAGCAGCTGAGAATTTAATCATAGAATCACAATGGTTGGAAAGGACCTCCAGGATCATCAAGTCCAACCTTCCTCCCAACCTTCCTCCCCAGCCTCAAATGCCACATCTACTCTTTTTAACACCTCCAGGGCTGATGACTCCACCACCTCCCTGGGCAGCCCGTTCCAGTGCCTCACCACTCTCTCAGTGAAGAAATTCTTCCTAATATACAATCAAAACCTTCCCTGGCACAACTTGATGTCATTTCCTCTCATCCTATCATAAGCAATCTGGGAGAAGAGACCGACACCTGCCTCACTGCAATGACTTACTAATGGATCTTTTGAACATACTCTGTCCAGCTGTGAAAGCCTCCAGTGACTCAAAAGGGAAAAATACCAACCCTTTCCTCCTCTCCTACTCTTGAAGCAAAGGAGGCATTGGAGAGATGCCAAAGGAATGGTCCCTATTTTCATCACATGGTTAGTGAAAACATGGGATTGAAGCAGTGGAAATGGGATAGGTGAGCAGGGACCTTTTAACTTCCAAATTGACTTGGATACAGCCACTGGATATTTTTAACAGAGTACTTCTAGGTGTGACACAGTTCTGTTAATGGAATAGATGGGACCAATGGTTTTATCTTATTCTATTTTTATTTTTCCCCAGCTTTCTTATTAATTCTCCAAAATTAAAATTAAATTGAAATAAATAAAATCAAGTTGGGATTAATGTTTGATAGCAGATTTTATCTATTTTTAAGATGTCCATCCTTTAATAAAAAATGTGTGAAAGTCTAGAGGAAATTATAGAGAAAATCACATTATAGCAAATTATATCAATATCTTTGGGTCTTATAAACCAAAAAACCAAACTACTTATTTTGTTAACATCGGGTATGAAATCCTTTTAAAGGCTTTGCCATATCCTTGGTCCCAGCTGAAACTTTTGATGATTGTGAGTAGCACAAATAAATGACATTTTATAAATGTGGGTTTTTTTCTGATAAGTTTGAAAAGAACAATTACTTCATTTTGTTTTCCTTTGTCCTGCATGGCAAGATTGGGTCATTGTAGCACCCAGATCCTACATACTACCAAAAATATAACTGTATCTTCCTAACTCTTTTCAGTTGTGTCTCTTAGTTTTTCTTCCTCACTCTCTTTCTGTCATGGTACTTCTACATCTAAAATATTCGCCTTACCTGTTCCTTCAGCAGCCTCAGTTTCTCCTTGGAACCCATTGGTTGATCCTGCCTTCCTCTTTTCAGCCATCCATCCCCTACACTGTTCTTCTGTTCATTTAAAGTGACACATGACACTACAGCTGAAATATCAAACATGTTCTCTCATGCCATTTTCTACACATACCTTGGATTTTTAACAAACAGAAAACCACACACCAAGTTCTGTGCTACCAAGGAAAAAAAGAAGAAACCATACTAAACACACTAAATTTCTGCAGAACATTTGCTTCTTGGTGCCTGAACTATGACAATTTAATAAACAAGGTAAATAACACTTTATTATTCTTTTTTTATGTTTCAATTTTAATAATGGTGGGCTTTGTTTTTATTGTTATTGATGGTGTGTTGATGTGAGGTTCTTTTTTCAAATTGATTTGGACATTTTTTAAGGGATAAAGATTGACTGAGAGCATCAAGCTGTGTTAATTAGATGCTGTATTGTTGTTGGAGATTATTTTCAGTTTAGTTGAAACCAATATTAAGGCTGGAAGTTGTGCTGAGGTTGTACATTCCTTGTTCTGAATTATTGCATCTTTTGTTACAAATCCTTGCAGTGTGACCCTATGGGAGTTAAGTTGTGCCTATCTGACAGGTTCCTCTGGATCCTTTCCTTTGCACTCCTGAAGAGGCTCCTCAGTTCAGGTAACCCACTTCACATCAGTGTCATCTCTCTGTTAAAAAAAAAATGGGGATCTTGTGACAAAAAAGGAACTCTGCTGGCATAGAAAGGACAAAATGGAGCAGGGAAAAAAAGAAAGAAAAAGAAGAAGAAGAAAAAAGAAAGATGTATCAGCTCTCCCCAATCATTGTCAGGGTCACTACAAGGCATACCATGATGTTGCATTAGAGGTTGTTAAGGCAGCCCTGAAGATGCTGCTGGGAAGCAGCATTGCCTGCTGTGGTGTCTACAAGCCCTGCCCAGACTCTGGAAGCTGCTGACCCTACTCTGACAGACAGCAAAATGCAGGTGCTGGCAAGCACCCAGGGCATCTGATTCCCAGATGATGAAACAAAGGCTCAGAGATAGGGGAGGCTTGACCTGTCTGAGGGAATATCCCAAGGCACTGGGGAAGGGTATTTATTGGTCTTGGTTGGTGACTGCTTTTTGGAATACAAATGTCTGTTTGGAGGGGCTTTTTTTTTACCAGAATGGCCATGGCAATTATGTGTCTGGCCTGAGAGACAGAGAGGACAACCTACAAAGTCTACCTGCCGTGATTTACACACTGCTCAGTTTTGCCTCTCAACACTACTCCACTCTTTGTAACTGGAAAGTAACAGGAACGTTCATTATACCTTGTTAAAACATTTCTTTGTTTGGTCTGTTCTCCAAAGGCAGTGAATTTTCACCCAATTACATTATTTGCCTGTAGCTTCATGCACAATTTAAACCAATGTGATTTGGAATGGCTGCCTAAAAGATCAATGCCACACACTGCATGCCTCTGGCCACCAAATTTCTGCCCCTGAGCTGCCACCTCTGTTAGGCTGGCACAGGAGTTCAGGTGGTTGCTTGCTGAACTGGGTCAAGATGCTGATTCAAGCTGAAATTAGTTCCTGATGGCGAGTTTCCCCATGCAGCCCACTGTGTATAGCTCACAACTCCTCTTGTAGCTGTGAAGCTCAGAGCATGGAGAGGTCAGTGAAGAGCTGGTAGCAAGGGAGAGGCAGGACTGCATGTTCCAGAAGCAATGCTTACTTCAGTGCTCACAAGTCTGTGGCTGCAGACACAGCAGCTATGCTACCACTCAGCTGCTAGGCAGCACCAAGTCGTGCAAAACCCAACGGAAGGCTACACCAAGGCTGTATTTCCCAAGCCCTTTCTTCCCTCCCCTTCTAAATAAAAAATACATTTCACTCAGCTGCCAGGCATGATGCTTTAAAGAGTTTATAAAGCACTGAGAAAAAATGTGTTATAGTGGATGTAAGGTAAGTAGATCTTCTCGGCCCAGACAAAGATGCTTAGCTGTTTGAGGAGGAAGACTAAGAATAGGGATAGCCTCTCACACTGCCTGCCTGCAACATATGGACCTTTCCTAAATCTGATTTTTACAGATTTAACTTGTTTGAATGTAAGCCCTACTAAATGTTTGGAGAGTAATTCCGATTAAAAA
>NW_008590091.1:0-66072 GCF_000691845.1 Merops nubicus
TTACAAATTAGTAACTTTGCCAAGCATGAAACTATGTTGGCTAAAAATTTCAGTGCCTGCCATTCCTTTCTGTCGTCCTCCCCATGCCCAAACTGATCTAGTTAAAATTTCCTAAGAAAACAGCTTTTGACATGCTGAAGCAGGAGCGGATCTCTGAGGTGTTCTGCTTCTCCAAGGGCTGTGCCACCACCCACCTCCCTGCACCGTGAACGGATGGCACCCCAGCCACTCCATGGAGAAACTAAATGGGCTCAGCTTTGCAGGATGAAGACAAAACCAGATGCTGCCTGGGGCTCCAGGATGGCCAGAGCAAGAAGGCATCCCTCCCACACTCCCAAGGCTGCACAGAGAAGGAACCTGCATGTTCTGCCTAACCTGAAACACCAGACATCCCTGTGAAGGGCTGAGCTCTCACAGGTACTGCACACCAGCAGCCATCAGGCTTTGGACATGTCCAGGGCTGTCCCACCCACGCACTTTGACAATCAAGTCTTCCAAGTTTCAAATTAGGCAATTACTTAATTAGAAAATTAGCACATGCTTTTGACCTTAATCTCTTTTCAAGTTCACTTTTCATCTGTTAAATGTGAGCATCATCCCACATGGCATAAAGGTTAATGAACACTTGTGGGCTACTGAGGCACTACTGTAAGTGCTATAGCAAAGTCAGCATTGATAGCCATGCATTTTTTGAAGAGGAAGACTAAAAGCCTTGACATAAACATAACATAGGGATCCAAGCAAAGAAAATAAAGGCAACTCAAAACGCTTAGCAACTGTTTTTTAGGCAGTCATCTTTTCTGAGTACTGATTGACTTGGGGACACCACAATCAAGTAACTAAATCTTAATATCTGTATGATCCAGAAGATGAAATATAGGTTTGAAGTACTACCCCAATTCTGGCTTTAACATTCCCACTCAAAACACTATTCTTTAAGCATATTTCATTACCACATAGATCTACAAAAGATAGTAACATTAATTGTCTCTGATCTACTTAATACTTTCATTATTGTTATCATTCATTGTGTTGAGATTTGGACAGAAGGACTGATAATCCAAAACATCACACAGTCCAGCAAACACTGTAGAGAGCTCACCAAAAAACAAGGGATCATCTGGAACACTCTGCTTTTGCTGGAGCATTTTGCAAACTCTAATTTATAGACAGGTATCCATCAGTTACATGGTGGACAAGGAAGTTGGTGTGAAGACTTGTAAGTGGAAAAGGTGATGGAGGGGAGGAGAGAAGGAGGGGAATTTAAAAAAAAAAAAAAAGAAGAAAAAAAGAAAAAAAAGGCAGTAATCCACTTTTCTTTACATTCCTCCCTTCCACCCTCCTGGGGCCACTTATTTTTGAAGTGCTCTTTTCAGTGATGGTGCTAATTCCTGCTCAGAGAAGCATCTGTACATTTAGGGCATCTTCCCCGCCCCCCTCCCCCCCAAAATTTAAAATCCAATTCATACAGGTTACCCTCTGATTTTCCAAACTATATTGCCAATATTTTTTTTTTCCAGGAATGTGCAAACAAAATCCAGTTTGCAAAACATTAAATCTTTAGATAGCAACCATATGTGCAAAGTCCAACATTCCCTATCCTTGCAGTGTATGTCGTCCACTGCAGAACACTTGAGTTCAGTAGAACCAACATACTTTTAATCTGAAACTTATGGAAACCTTCCAACACCCTAAACATTTATTGCTTATTCAGGCAACAAACTTATCTGGGTTTTTGTTTGTGGTGTGCTTTTAACAAGTACATTTTTGCCCTGGAGGAAAGCTGCTTCTGCTCTTTAAACCTGCTATATCCTCATCAATTCTAGGGTATAATTTCAGCAGCAAAACAGAAAAGCACTGAAATCATTATGTGAGATAAGATCAGGCAAAGCAATGTACCCTCTTCTTTTATGGCTGTAATTAATTTTGTAACACACAATGTTTATTTGCAAAATTTTATTTGTCTCAAATCCTGAAACACAAATGAATTATCTCCAGCTTCTGTTATCTAGCAATTAAGTTAGACATTATCTCCACAAATAAAAGTGCTGGAACATTCCTGAAATTTGTCATACTGGCTGCTTCATTGTGCTGCTCTTTTTTTCCTTCCCCCAGAGCTCACAAATAACTATCTAATTTGTAACATCAAAAATACCACCGTACAAACTAGGTTTCTTTGATCTCTTTCTGTGCTATTCTAATGCACTCTCTCCTAAACACCACCATGCAAAACTCAGTCAAATCAGGAAAAATAGAGTCCTGGCCTATTTTGTTCATTTTCTTTCCCAAAGAAATATGTTTTTGTCCAAAATACCCATTTATGAATCTGGGTTGTAGAGGTTGTGCAGCTGTCAGCAGTTGCTTGTGTTTCACAGGCAAAACGATGTTATCTTGTAGATTTAGCATTATGTTTATGCAACAAGAATAGTCTCCTACTGGAATGATGGGCATGCATATAAAAATATCAGCATTAGGGGCAGGTGAAAGAGATTCACTTCTTGATACTGATACTAAGCACATAGCATAGTGAATGCTGTTCTCTCTCATTTTCATCTTCCTTCATGTTCAAGGGAAAGCTGCCTCAGCTCGTCCTCCACAGGGTCACTTCAGGCTCAAAATCCAGCCTCAAAGTGCAGAAACCCCTGTGCATCCACACTGCCTCAAACCCCCAGCACATCTCTTGTGGGTGCCAGGACAGCAGGTCAGAAGGCCATGCCCTTCCCATGGGACAGAGCCCTGCAGCCCTCCTCGGGCAGGTTGCCCCCTCCCCACAGGCCACCAACCCACTGCAATTTAGTTTTGTGGTGCTGGCATTCCCCTGGGCACTGGAAGCTCCCTCTCCCCCATGGGGGAATCCTTCCCTTTCAGCACTGCTGGGAAGGGCAGGATCTGGGGGGCTTTTGTGCTCAGCAGAAATATGCTCAAAACAGAAGAGGGGAGAGGGACCAGGGCCGGTGCACCCTGTGGGTTATTTGATGACTCTTATCGCTCCCCAGTCACAGGACACAGTGATTTCAGATAAAGGTAAAACCTGTTTACAAAGAGCCTTCTCAACTCTCTGCTTTATCTTAGTTTCCTGTTATCTCAGGCATAGGAATTCCTTCCCCTTATTCACAGCCCTATGCAGCCCCTGCCTTATCACCTCTCAATACCAGTGCCTGTGCCCTAAAATGCCTACTTCTTCTAAGCTAAATTGACCTTGAAATGTTATTGTCCTCCTTTGCATTCTCTTATCCAGAAGCTAAGGATGACAATACACTCCCTCACTTCTAACAAGCTCTATTAAGAGACTTCTAAAAGGAAGATAAATTCCAGTGTCAAAAGACTCCTAAAAGGAAGATAAATTCCAGTGTCAAGTTTTCTCCCCTGACTGCCCACCACAGCTGAGGTGCGACTGGTTGTCCTTGCATGCTCCATCCCATCAGGCAGCATCTCCTGCAGAAGGCATCCCTCACCCCAGCCCTGCACTGAAAATGTTACACGTGCTGCTGCAGCAGAGGACACCATCTTACAGTCCTGTAAAGACATCCTCTTAAACCTCTCCTGTATCTTATAGACAAGAAAAGGCATAAGGTTTGCTACTGGTATTTTTACAAGTCCATTGCTCCTTGGAAGTGCAAGGCTAAATCTAATCACAAGCTAGATCCAACATAACACTTCCAACAGCAACAGTTCTGTTTATCTCCAAGATACCTCCCCAGCTTCTGCAATTGCTTGCAGCTTTGCTACTAGAGGAACACCTCTACAGTAACTAATGCTTACTCCAGGTGTATATCAACAGCACTTCTGGGTTTGGGGTTTTTTTTTGCATAGAAAAGAGTTAAAATGCCTCTGTACAGACTAGTCATAGCATAGCTGCTGCTAAGCTATCTGCTTAGCTTCAAGGATAAAGCACAGGCTGCATGACTCCCACACATCCAACCTGTAAGGTGCTGTGCAACTACTCATCACACATTACTCACACCTTCCGTTTCAGTTACTACAGAGGAGCAAGTCTTGAGAAATAAAGGGAATATCTGAACATCATGTGTCACAGAAAACATTTCAAATCAGACAAACAAATATCTATACTAGTGTAAGACAGCAGCCACCCACCAAAAGGGGAACGGAGAATAAATACAATTTAAAAGCTGCCTAGTTCTTTAGCTAAGCTTCATTTATTTTGTTATGTTAGCAATTAAACAGCCCCACCAAAGCTTTGAAGCTAACACCTATAAAAAAAGGTGTGGGTGAAAAGCATTACTCACAGCTTTCCTGCCACTGTAGCTGCTGCTGCATGAGAGGAGACTGACTGCCTGGTCATGGTGCCTCTCATTCTGCAACATGCTGTGTCTGAACAGCTTTAGGAACACTTACTATTAAGGTCTATTGTTTTACAAAGATATTCTTTTAAACAATTCAGGCTGCACATCAACCATCAAGTGTAGCCACGTTTTGCTTAGCAAGGACACTATCAATAATAAGGTTCCACAAATCCTCTACGATGAACAAATGAAAGTGTGCAGTTAAACTCATTCACAAAGAAGAACAACTCTTGAACAGTACAACAGACTCCTATAGATGCGTGACTATACACAATATAAACAGCTCTAGTTAGGTGGCTTCCACAGAAATTCATCAGTACATAAAAATGAAGCAGGTTTCACTGATAATTTCACTTGCTAATCCTGGCACTATTATGCCTAAAATGGAAAACTCCACTGCGAAGGGAGGAGGAATTAAGCCACATCTTTATTTAGGCTAAGCCACAAAGCAGGTTTCAGGATTGATTCCCCTGGAAGCAAACACAAACACATTGGAACAATGCTATGTAATGCTACAACTTCCCAGAGAAAAATCAATCCCTGAACAGAACCATTTTGGACAAAATAAGCAGCCTAAGACCTAAAATTTCACCTTAAACATATTTTATGTCTTACACAAAACCGAATTGTCACAATGTCTATTGATAAATCATATGAAACCAGCATGAATACGTGCAGGGAATGTGCTTGCATGGGAAAAACATATGCCTTTTCTCAGGGACACTTCCTCCTTCCTTCTCAGAGAATCCTGTAGGAAAACAAACAAGCTGCTTAGGGTAAACGTTTGCTCAATTTTGTAAACTCAAAAGGGACCATATCTCTATCAAAGTTGCTTAAATACATCACATTTTGTAAAATGAACAGATGACTTATTGTTCTTTCTACAGATGGAGCCTCTGAAGTGGAAAAAGTGCTCAGGTTTCTTTTTCTATTTGCTACAAAGCAACATGTTTTAGGTAAAAAAAACATCCATACAAATAGCAAGGGAAACAGGACTGGCCATGGACGTGCCTGGGATTAAAACTGACTGATTACTACATATCCCTGATAGGGAAACAAGAATTAAACCTGGCTGGGACTAAGTAACAAGTGCCACAAAACAGGAATAATTTGCATTTTTCCCCCATTTTCTTCCTTCCTTCTTCCCCCAAAATCAAGGCATTAATTAATCAAGAACTGACATCAGCCAAAGCCTCCTCAGAAAGGGGAATCTTTATGTGCTAAAGTACACAAGTTCAAAAAATAGCAGGAACGTTCTGCTGCAAGTGCAAGAGCATTGCTGCAGTTGGACAGCCTCTTGCAGTGTCCCTGCCATGCTGGGCATCACTTCCTCCCAGCCCCTCTCTTCAGTACTCTGGGTATCCCTTCCAGCTTTCTACAACAGATCAGGAACAGCAATGCTTTGTAAAACCCACCTACAACCCACAGAAAGAAAGCTTATAGCTTCATATTAACACATGAAAAATACACTGGAATATGTTTGTATACTGTAGGTCTCCAATGTTTGCAACTCAGATCTCTTTCCTTTTTCAAATCCTGGAGATTTCTGTAGCTTTATTTGGTATTTGTGGGGGGGAACAATCTAAAGCCAAAAATCAATAGTTATTCTGAAAGCTGCAATGATCTTAAACCACAGAATTATGTGGCTTGTTCCATTAATGACTACACTTTAAGATGGATTATTTCCACATACACTTACTAAATATTAACTCTATTAATTCAGCTATTTATACATATAAAAGAACCATCCAGGAGCATGCAATTCCTGCATAATACTGCCAGCCATAATAACAGGCTCCTCATGCAGGAAAAGGAACCCCACAGCCACAACAGAATACATTAATAACAACAAAATTGTTTTATTTATTTTCAGCACCTTCTAACCTCTCCAATGATATTACAAATTTTGGTTTTAGCATTAGCAGGATAGAGTTAAAGCTGAGCTAGTAGAAGCATGTTCTTTGGGCTACGACCTGGGGTACAGCCACATAACCTACCAGAGAGTGAGCCCAAGAGGGAGTTAACAGCATCCACGCAGTGACTACTCAAGCAGACAATGTTACTCAAGACTAAATGCTGGGTTGTTTAACCTACTAATCCACATTTACTAACCTACTGTGTCAACATGCTGTTAAGCTTCTGCCTTCACTTGGCCTTTTACAACTCATGTGCAAGTTGAAGCTCTAACTAGGTGTGACCATCCTCTGAGACCTGCAACTCGCACAGCAAAAAGTCTTCATATGGGAATGCTACACAAAATGCAGCCTGAGAGCTGAGGGGAATTGGTGCCTCCTGGCATGAACTCACAGGCAGAAGGGACAAGTGACTGGGCTCAGCAGCATCACTGCTCTGGTGCAGAAGGAACAGGACCAGCTCTGCTCCTGCCAGCTCCTGCCCAACAGCCCCCAGTACTACCATCACTCATCACTACCCACGTAAATTACACACAATCAGTGCAAGCCACTCAAGAGTCAAAAACAACTTCCAGCTCTGATTTTTTCCCCTATATCATCTACAAAAACTAACCCCTCCCAAAACCTTTTTGCTCACTTAAGCCACAGAACAAATGGCTAAAAGCAACGGTGGCAGAAGCATGCAAAAACCTGAAGGATCAACTCAACCAGCTTCTCTTGGAAGGGAACATTCTTTGGTGCATTTCACAGGTGTCAGAAACCTGACTGTGGGTATTCTCATGGTTTTAAATGCTTCTGAATTCATGCATTTTTAGACCATACAAAAATATTTAAAAAAAAAAAAAAAAGGTGTGCTGGGAGTATTTTTAGAGCATACAAAAATATTTAAAAAAAAAAGTGTGCTGGGAGAGAAGAGCAAAGGCAGAAGAAATGGCACCTAAATTCCATGTGGTTTTATGATACATCAGAGCATCTTCTCATCACACAATAAACCACTGTGACCGATGACTGTCACACCTCATCATGCATTCCCCTTCCCTGCTCACGGGGTGGGATCTGCATATCCAGCAGTTTTTCTGTGTTTCTTTGCAAGTTCTGTTCTCAGAGCTGCTCTGTCTCACGGCAGAATGAGCAGGTAGAACAAGCACTTTAGTTCTGCGTGTCACAAAAGGGAGGTTTCCAACACTACTGCTTTCCTGATTAATTTGTTAATCTGCATATCTTCTTAGGTCTCTTAATCTGGGCATTAGTCAAAATTTGAGAGGAAAGACTCAGTGCTGAGAAAGCATGTATATTCTGAATCTCTTTAGCTGACCTTTAATGACAAGTTTACTGCATCAACTGCACCTCTGCTATTTCACCAATTTTGATACTTCAGCAACTTTTTAGTGTGGCTTGCAGTTACTTCACCTTGAAATTACTTTCTGTGACTGCCAAGAAAATGCTAACAGTAACCCTGCACAAGTCATCACCATCTTCTCAACCCCCTCTTGATGACTAATACATATACCTAGAGCTGCTAGAAGCAAGACAGACACCCCAATAGGCAAAGCAGAAAAAACATTACCTTTTAAAAACGGGCTACATTTTTTGGTAACTATCAGGTTAAAGAAATGAGAGTTTTCCATTGAATCAGTATTAACTTTCTAAACCATGTGAGATGAAAACCCCTACAGACCTTTATAACAGTTGTCACTTTATGTCACATCTACATGGCACTGCTGATACAGTGCAACACTGCAGGTATTTACTCACATGCTATAGAGTAATGATGCAGTTCTTTACCAAAGTATACACCAGATATATTTCTTTTTTGTTTCTCACAGAATTTTAGGGGTCGGAAGGGACCTCTGGCATCAAGCCCAACCCCTCTGCCAGAGCAGGACCTCGGGCAGGTCACACAGGAGCAGTTTACTAAAATGGCAGCAGTTTCTTCCTCCTGTGTACAAGCACACACATGCAGCATGACTGCAGTCAAAAGCTGTGCATGACCTGATGGAGGGATCCCCAGGGCTCTGCACAACGGCACCCCACCAGCCTGGGTCACACTGGGCACTTCCCTTCTCTCTGTTACCTGGACAGGAGATAGTGTCTGAGGAGGAGACAGCACTCTGACAAGAGATTTAACATAATGAAGTCTGAAAACTGCCAGCCCATCTTGCTTACAGCTCACGTGATAAAGCACAGGCTCAGCTAATTCACAAAGCTGGTAAATACTGGTTAGTCCAACTGTACTTATAATTACTCAATATAACTACTCAACAAGAGCTTCATTAAACTGTATCAAATTCACTGAAGATGGTAAGCAGAACTATACCAGCCTGATAAGGAAGCAGGAGCTAAAATCCAGCACCCATTGCCCTGCAAATTCTAATAGACTTATGGCTGTGTAAAAGGCAGCAATGGTATTTTCACAAACTATAATGAGAGGAGATTTCACCTCTAGACAGAAAGACACAGATCCTAGCTAAAGATATTGAACTGATGTGCGAAATTATGCCAGTAAAGAGTGGCAGCTGTCATCATTTCCTTCTATAATGTTCAGCATAATAGGTAAAGAAGCATACAAACACACAGTAATGTCCCATCTGAACCTACAGTCAGAAAGCTCCATTTCCAGGCATTTAAGCCATTCCATTACAAGCATGAATGGCCATGTCTACAAAAATGCAACAGTCTGTATTCATTTCTTGGTGACTACTGTGCCCCCACAGTAGGGACCTGTTTGCTCTTCAGTCAGGGGATCAACAGGAAACAGTGTTCTCCCGAAATACAGCCTAAAGCATTCAGACTACTATAACCTTGAGGAGAAGGTGCCCCAGCTCTTGTGGAACAGCAGAGTTGCACTTCATTATTATTCAAAAATAAAACACTCCATTTCCTTCACCCAGGAAACTCAGTGTGGTTCTTGAAAATATATTTTTTTTTTTCTGGAAAAAAAAGGAAAGCAAGCTCAGAGAAACTATTAACACATTTCTAGCACAGGAGTATGGACAATTCTATTCTAATATATCTTTTAATTTTTTTAAAACTCCTCACTAACACAAACTCCTGATGGCAAAAATGCTTAAATGAGTCTTGGGCCACTTGGCCATCCTGGCCCTCATCAAATGGCTGCTCACTGACCAGTGGATTCGGATGGACCTGCTGACATGGCCATGGTATGTCAAAAGCCCTCCCTGGGCTTGCCAGTTGGAATCCTGGTCCTGGGTAAACCCATGTAGGTTTATAAGGCAGGCTGCTGGGAATTCTCCCCTCCTTCATAAAAGTGTTTAACCAAAAAGAGGAGCATTTGCTTCGAGTCTAATACTTTTGGGAGAAGGAAGTGATAATGTGGATTGATTACTTAACAATTACTCAGAACAAATAATTTAAAGTAGTTTTAAAACCACCTACAACACCATTGACTCTCAAATTGTGTGTCAAATGCACTGAAATCTACAGCAAGTTAAATTTTTAATCAAATGGAAGGATACAGACTTTTTTAGACTTTTTATTAAAATACTGATATGGACTTCTACATTTACCATCATTACTTGCAGCACCTACAGTAAGGCTAGCTCAAAAGTTTTTAATACAACTACAGCAAAAGTTGTCTCATTTAAAAAGGCTTCACTGCATCAACACAAACACTGTTGTGGCAGTCCATGACTAGAAGAAAAACACTATTTAGGGAGATGAAATTCCCAGAAACAGGCCAATAACTTTGTTTATTTAACTGGTCCCCATCCAGTACCTAAACATTTTCCTTAAAATATCAAGCTGGAAGTAGGACTTCCACGTCAAATTTGTCTATTTTTGCCTACATAACAGGGACTGGAAAGAAAGAAAGAAAGCTCTTGTAATATCTAAATATTTAAAGCAAACTTCCTTGTGTCAGACAGCAACTTGAAGGAAGTATTTTTCTGCAAGTGCCTGGGCAGGGAAGCAAGAGGGCAGGAGCAGCACCATACACCAGCCACTGCCTGCCAGCAAAGCAGAGGGCAAAAGCTCTGCTGGCCAAGGTGTCCTCCAATGAATGGTGACACCTCTTAGGTGAGCAGAACCAAGCCCAAGGAGGAACCAGTGTCCCTCTTGCAGAAGCCCTGCAGAGATACCACAACACTGCCCCCTTTAACACCAACTCCTCCAGCACCCCGCCAACACCTGTGAAACACCTCAGCAAAATCCCTACCTGTCTTAATGTTAAAGGTAAATGCATCCACATCAATTTAAGAGTCTGAAAGCAAAAAAGTTTATGCATTTGGGGACACTGGTGTGGCCTTTTTCCATTTATAAATACCGTTTATGATGCCAAGTATCATTGGAGGGAAGTACTTGATCAAGAAGTATGAAAAAACAAAGTTTTGTTTGCACATAAATATTTTCCTTGGTCAAACTGAGAATTTCTATCCCAAACTGTATCCCCTAAGCTAAAGTCTAGCCTAGATCTAATTTGATAGCTGAGATCTTTCTGAAGGGACAGGTTACCACATAAACCTTGCCTTCACTTTAGTTATAAAAAGCTGATTAAATACAAGTGGAAAAAAACTGGCCCCTACTGATATCAAACAAACTTTTTAAAAATCTGATTAATCTGCCCATCAGCACTGATATCCCCTATGTTAAAAAAGAGTGCTAATTCTTCACTGATGAATTAAGTTGCTTTTAGCTTGGGCAAGAAATGAGCAATAGATATATGCACAATGATACCTGTGCACAAACCAAATCACAATAAAGGTAGACAAGCTTCTGTAGAACAGCATACTACTACAGAGTATTTATTTAAAAAAACAAGTTATCCCTCAAAACCTCAAGTGAAACACCCTATTGTTAGTACAAAGTCTTGATTCCCTTCAAACAAAGCAAGAATAAGCATGTCTGGTGAAAAAAAATGAATTTAATTTATTTCTACAGCTTTATCTCAGGCTTCTTCCTACTTGTTACCACCACTGCAAAGTTGCTAAAAGTCCTCAAGGCAAGGAGCTCTTGAGGATAAAGTTAGAAGTTTCATATGAACAAAGCACTTGTTGATTCTCCATCATACCAGTTTCTTATCACGGTAAGTTTTCTTGCCAACCAACACACATTCCTCAGAAAATATGTTATTTAAAGGTACATTAGGTCTAACGATACAAACAGGAATTAAGATTTAAATCAGCAGAATATATTATACTGATTATCCAAAGCCACATTTTCCTTTAATTACAAATGCTGACTAAATCTCAATCTACAAAATCCTCAGCCTCGTATCAAGATTTTAGTCAATTTTTTTTTTCCTAAGTTGCATAAAAAAAGAAAAATAAAGTAGATAGCACACACTGAGAAAGTAATGTGTTTCTTGCACCTTATTCTGCTGGATTTCTAGACAAATCTCAACGGTAAGTCTATCATGTCACACTCACTTCTGAAATTCAAGATATGCCCAAAACTCAAGTCTGAGACACTTCTGTAGTTTTTACAGGCAACCACAGAAACTCCTGCTGAAAATGCCTTAACATAAACCTCTGCTCATCAGTAACAAGGTTGCAAATTATATCCATTAAAATTGCTGTTCTTCTGAATTTTGTCCTGAAGACGGAAGTTAACGTCAGCCCTTCCCACCATAAAAATCCTTGCAAGCCTACACAAAACTACATGAAGCACTTGTAATTTTAAAATCTACAATTCCCTGTCCCTCTTTAAGTGTTGCAACATTTTGAATTCTAAACTGAATTCTTTGAGTTCTGAAGCAAAGTACAGTGCATTGCTCACTTTAAGAAAGTACGCTGTACCAAGGTCATTCCTTTCTCCCACTATACGTGCAGAGAAATATATGCATTAAACCCCTGGCCTTGTTTTATTTACTTTTTTTTTTTCCCCCCCTCAACAAACTTTCCTGTAACAATCATATTTTAGACCAGAAGTGTAACTTTTTCTATGCACGATGCTGTATTTGTCTCAGAACCCCACGGTATGAATCAGCAAACAAAGAAGAGCTGCTCAGTGATGTTGGTTTCATTCCCCTAACCCACTTCTCCAACCTATAAAAGACCAACACATTTTATCTCTGATCTGTCAGTGAGAGTCATTTGCTTGGTTGTTCTTTTTAAGGTTTAAGTCGCGTGCTTTTGGTTGATACAGCTATAATTATGCAATTAATCACCTGATTTACACTCAGGAGAGGCTGGTTTGATAGCAGCTATTTAAAGAAAGAAAACACTGAAGTATTTTGTCTTTACTATAACATTAGTAAAAATAAAGGGTAAAAAAACCCTGCAACTGAGTTCTAAAGAGCAAATACATGTTTTGCACGGCCACAAGAAGCACAGCAAGGCACACAGCTGAAGCTGCAGATATAACTATGAACAACCTACTTTGAACGAGTCTTTACTGCCTCCTGCCTGAGCGGCCCGTGCGCAGCCCACGCTTCTCCGCAGGGGCTTCCCTCCTACTTTCCCTTTGCAAAGGGTAAAACTGAGAGCTCAGAATGAGAAACTGGACACACAGCTCCTTCCTGAGGTCTGCAAAGGGTCTCTCACACAAAACGCTTCCCTCTCCCAGTTTAAAGTCCATGCTGGGACGGCTGGAGGAAGCCACTCCACTGAGGCGGCAGCACAGGAGCCACCATAGCAGAAGCCATCTGTCCAGCAAGCATTAACTTAATCGTTATCTCCCAGGCATTTCCTCTGCTATCCACATAGATCAGAATTTAATTTTAATTAATTAATGAATTAATTTTCCCCAGATTAGGATGCTGTGGAGCAGCGAGCCCACTCAGTCATTGAATAAGCACACCTTGTGGGCTGGCTGCTAACGAAGGCACGGAGTCCACTTAATCACACAGATAAATATTTATCCTGGTATTTATCTATATATATGGTGTGCATGTGTGTGTGTATATATATATATATGTATATGTATACACCCCCCATATATATATATGGTATACATATAAAACTAGAGATTTCCCCTTTTCCCCTCCAGGGAAGGGCACCGCTGAACACCACGAGCTGGGTGTGCTCCGCAGCCAGGGCGGGAGTACGTTACCCGTGCAGAAGTTGACCAGCGCCGAGGGGTCGCAGGCTGCAGTCAGGCAGGACAAGCTCTCTTCCATTCCTCTCCCCGAAGCCGCCGAGCTGGCCCCTTCGCAGCCCTCGCCACCCTCCCGGCGCGGCTCAGAGCCAGTCCCCGCGCCCCGCTCCCGCCACCATGCTCCGAGGAGACCCTCCCGGGACACAAAGCGCCGGTGGAAGCAGCTGGTCCCTCTGCCTCTCCCCGCACAGCCCCGGCGAGAGCGAGGGGCAGGGATCGGGACAAAACTCGTCGGCTGCCGCAGGGAGGGGCTAACCCTCAGACGTCAGCCAGGCGCTCGCCGGGTCGGGCGCAGGAACGCTGCTCTCCCCCCAACACCACGGCGCTACGGCTCGGGTGCCTCTTCTCCAGACAAGCGGGGCTCACCGACCTGCTCCCACGCTGCTTTTTATACGCAGGCAGGGTCCTGCACCCTTCCCGTGAGAAATCACTGCAACTGGGCTGTCGCACAGGGAACCGGCCAACCCCCTTCCCAATTGCACCGCACAGCTAGGTACTTAAACGGCCGGATTCAAAATTGTGATATTAACTATAAAAAAACTCACAGCAATCAATTTACCCTCGGTCTGAGCATAAGCAACCACCAAAAACGACTCCTGAAAGGGATTTTTACACTCGGTCGGTTCAGATAAACCATTATTGCTCCAAAGCACGTTTGTCTGTGTGTCAGAAAGACCACAGATCTAATGTCCGTCTCAAAGTTCACACGGGGAGGGGAGAGGAAGAGGGTGGTTGTTTCTTTTGCATTATATTTGAATATTTTTCATATGACATCTTTTACGACAAGAAAGCAATGACATCACTGGCAATCCACTATCCATCCTATTAAAATGAAACAAAATATCCTGGGGTTAAAAGCAGCAGCTTTGCAAAACCATCGTTCTATGCAGCGAAAGGGAACTCTTATTACAAACTCATTACAATCTATTTAGCCCGATCAGGATTTCGTCTGTCTTGCAAGATGAAACACAGCCAGATGAAAACTAATGAATGCAACATGTGTTCATTCTTTTGGTAGCCGTGCCTGAAGCCAATTGGCAGAATGACTACAGCAAAATAAATGTCAAAACAAAACTATTTGTGAATATGTACCGCATATATTTTCCCCTCTTCTATCATACTTCAGATAGTTTATTATTTTCAAGCTTCGCAAGCATATTAAATAACTCTGGATTAAAGGTTTGAGTCCCAAACAACAGTGAGATAGTGTAAATAAACAAAAAAAAAGCACCACACACATGGGGGAAGTCCATGTCTCCATTCAAAAAACAAGGAGAGGCAGCACTTTTTTTCCACCATCACAAATGGTTGATAAGAAGGTTCATAACACATGTAGTTAAAAAAGCATATGATGGGTTTTGTGTGTTTTCCCCAGAGTTCTCAATCTACATAATTTCAGCAGTATGAACACAGCTCTGCAGTGTGACAGCTGGACAACTACCATGATTAATAAAAACAAGGGACTAGGAAACTGAATGGTGGAAGATGATAAAGGGTAAAAGGCAAAGTCATACAATTAAGGAAAGGGCCCTAATGAAGCCACAGGACTTGATATACAGTTGCAGAACTGGGATTGACCTACACCAAACTTATCTCAAACACTACATTGCACCACATAATTAAATACCTTTGCTGAAAGATGAAATACTGACCCTTATCTGGAGTGAGCTGGACACATACAATTATTTAACATGCACAGGCATATATTTTGGTATCCCTTCAAACTCAATATCCTTTCTAAAACAACTGTGAAGCCTTGAAAGAAACTGCAGGCAAAAATCTTCCACAAGGCCAGACATACATTGCATGTGCTGGTAAAGACTGGCACAAAGAGCTGAAAGTGCAATTTTGTTTTTGGGGGTTTTTTTTAAGCGGCCATTAGTGCTCCAAACTATGAGAGATTACATACAACTGGTGAGAAGCATCCAATGCAGTTCAAACTAGTAAAATTTTTTAGAATGTCACATTTTTACAGTAAAAAGCTTTGTATAAACAAAGTTAGGATCTCCCAGTGTACTGAAAGGATACAAAATACTTTTATTTCCAGTACTTGTGAGTCTGATTTTTAGCTCTAAAAGGAATGGATCTCTTCAGCACAGGAAAAAAAAAAAGTTGCATTAGGGCAGTATTTTAAACAGAGCTTAATACTTGCTGAATGAAGAGCACACAGGGTGACACGGAGGGAACCAAAACAAATGTTAGGAGCACCTTCAGAACGATCCTCCGAATGCTAACGTGTGAAATAAGATTTCAGACAGCCCACTGTACACAGCTCACCCTGACAGTGGCAGAAGCCATCTCAACGCACTCATCGTCTGTTCCCTGCTGGGCTGAAGGCTTGGATCAGAATTATTTGATTTGCCTTTAAATCTGCCATGAAAGCCTGAACTCCTCATTACGATTTCTTACTCTTCTAGCTCCAGTCCATACCTGTCTTTCTAAGCAGTCTCAAGATCTTCAACAGCTGCTTACCTCTAACATTTTCAAGCTTAAATACCATCTCAGGCTCCTCTTCCCTGCTGTTATTTAACCTGAATAGTGGGGCATGAGGAAGTACTCCTCTTAAGTGTTTTAGGTAGGCAAAAATGATGAAACACATGCTTAAAATGTGGCACAGACAAAAAGAAAATGCCTATGATGCAGGCAAGTAGCCTTTGCCTAGAAAAAAACCCTCAGATTTAGTGGCACAAAATACAATGTTACACCATGAAAAAAACAACTCTCTTCAATCTAACAAAGCCAGTTAAAAAATCAGGAACAGAGCTCATCACACTGCAGAAGTACAGATTTGTTGGTTGGTTGTTTGTCCCTAATATATACATATTTAGGGACATTACACATCTAGTAAGAACACAAGACCACAGCAGCAGCAGTCAGGTTATGAACCCACAAAAGGAATTGCTCTGGACACATTTCAGGTTTCCACATATTAAAAAAATAAAACAAACACTACAACCCACCTTTTGTTCAGAGATGAGAGCAAATGGTTCCTCTAGCTTTTGAAGAAGCCATAGGAAGGCATGAACTCTTTGGAGTCACCACTTCCATGTAAAGAGGAAGAAGCAGGTCATCTGCCCCACACCCCAACCACTGCCTTCCAGTGACCCAGAGCCAGCTAAGGAAATTAGAGGTGTCCCTGCCCAAGCCACTGCACCCCCATCTGCACAAACATCAGAATAGATGCCTTGTCCCCAGGACGCTTTTATTAATTAAAATCCAAAGAGGAAGACTGTATTCAGTTCCCTTGGCTGATCCTGCTACTAAGAAAATGCCTGCAGTTACATGAAATTTGGAAATTGGTATTCACAGAACAAGGGTCTCTCCATCACCTCCAAATTCAGAAGACTGTAGATCCAAGAGCTGCTGCATGACAATTGCACAGTTATCTTCCCTCCAAAGGATTACTGGAGTCATTCTCTAGCGACCTTCCCTTCAGAAAACCTGCACCTACAACCCTACCTAAGGAGTATAAAGTGATAACTGTACTGAGAGCTGTTTAATGACTGTCTTGATGTTGAACTGCAAGAGGGCAGCACTAGTTGATTTTGTTTCTTCCTATGTATAAAACTAATCACGTTTCCATTGCCAAACAATTCTTCAGTTATTTTGTTTTCTTCCTTCTGAAAACAAACTGCAGCAATGTTTCACTTGGCAATTAACGCTGTGGCCAAACAGTATCACCTTTCAGCAGCTGCATGCATCTCTGTTCCAGTATTACCTTCACCCCGTGGAAAAGACTGAATAACAATGATTTCTTTAATTTAAACTACCCACTTCCTAAAACCATGAAGGCTTTTATTCCTTTTTCCTTGGGGGGGGAGAACAGTCCTTTCTGAAACCAACAGTCTACTGATGTTTTATCTGCACTCACCTTACTAGAGCAACAGATCAAAACCATCTCATCAGATGAGACAAAAATAATTAAGCACAGTTTTAAAACACTTCAGTTATGGACACTCATGACATCAGGCCTGTTTCCAGCAGGAGTTGCAAAGTGTACAATGGTTAGTAAGGTATGAAGGACAAGGACAGCCTCACAGGACCCAGTGCTCCCATTAACACCTGTGGGATACAGCAGCCTCTGCTCACTCCTCTTCAAGCCCAGCGCTGGCACTGTAAAAGAAAAACTATCAGAGTCCCATTCTCTGAGGCATTAATACCAAGAGTGACAGAAGGCAGGACCTTTTGGCTACGATTAAGGTCACTTACAGTTAGCATAAGGCAGCACCACTGCTAAAATAAGCATCCCTGCCCTTCTGTGTCCTTGCCATCCTGCACCCTGATCCTGCTCCTGGCACAAGAGCTCGTGGAGCTACACAGAGCAGCACACTGGGAGACTGAACGAGCTAACTCATCAACACCAAAACAGGAAAACTCACCAAGCCAGTCATATGGCATATGGCACAATGACCCATGTTGCAGCAGCAGGGAAGTGGCAGCACCCTCTGCAAAGAGTGGTGGGAACTGTGCCCGTCAACAGCAGCAGCTCTGCCCATGGATGACTTAAAGTGATGGTGAAACAGCTACATTTGTCAATCACATTGCACTGCCAGAAAACTGAGCAAAGCAAGAACTGGTAGATAACAGAGTGAAGTCCTGAGCAAGCAGTGCCAGGGCAGGATGATGATGTGCCATCACAAGAGCACGTTGCAAGACTGGAAGTCATTCCCTCATCACCCCCCTCGGACTCTAAACTGAGCTCCTTTGTCCTATGGGCATTTTCCTCAGAGACAGCATGCAGAAAACACAAGAAACGGCAGGTGTACGTCACATCTTAAAAGCTGTCCTGAGGCTGCCCTCCAGAACTAAACCATACCCATGTCCCTACGCAGCCAACCATCCTGTGAAAGGGATCTGAATGGAGAAAATTTGTTTTTTTTCCAAACCCATATTGCCTAACTTGAAAAAGAAAACTGAGAAACAGCATCGAGCCCTCCTAATGCACGTGCATTATTTTAAGAAGAACCACCTGAATGTCTATTTTTGTCAGGTGGGTTCTCTGCTGCACCAGCTGCTTAACCTAGCTTGCCAAGGCAGCTGCAGCAAGACAACTGAGGTGGCAGGAGGCTGATGCAGAGCATAGGAAGGGTGGCAATGTTTAAGGCTGGTGTTTCACTAAGCATAACATCAAACCACAGCTGTAGCATGCCTTCCGCTGCCTGCCCGGAGCACTTGCACAGCAGACTGCTTGCAGCTGCTTTCCTGACAACCCTTCGAATGCAACCCAGAAACAGCCAGCAAACAAGATTAAAATGCATCACATTTAAAACACAGCCATGAAAGTTTCTCCTGTGAATTTCATTTTGGGCCTATGTTCCAGACCACACTCCAGATCACATATCCTACCCATGAAAACGTGAAACCCTGCCCCTGAGAAAAGAAAGAGCCTGAACAGCAGCATCCTTTTTAGGTGCAGTCTGTGTTTTTTGTGGAGATAACCCCTGGTCGACAACCTAGGAAGCTTTAAACACAGAAGTTTTGCAGAAGTGAAATTTTTTTTAAGCTACAGGTGCATCACAGGTTGTTAAATATTATGTATATCCATTTTCTGAAAGTAATCTGCAACAGTTTGATTCTTAGTAGAGATGACTAACCGTTAGTCATACCAAAGCTGCAGCTATGGACTAGGTATAGTTAAGTGATTGCTGTCTAATCATTTAACTCATGCCAACAAAAAAATGTTGCTTTTGCCATGCAGAAGTGGGGAAGTAGCAGGGAAGAGACCGACTGCAAAAGTGTTTTCTAACATAGCACTTTCAAAATTACTTCTAGAAATATCACTCTGCATAAGAGTTGCATGTTCTTTCAAAAAAAAAGCTTAAATGTCATTCTTGCATATTAAAATACCTCCAAATGTTGGCTGTTTCCCCACGAACACATTGCTGCAGTGTTGTCTATTTTCACTACTTTTAAAAGTAGTAAAATAAAAATAAACTAAACTAAGTGTAAAGCACCCAACAGAACTTGAAAGTCTGCTATTTATAACAGAGACCTGAGAGTTTCTCAATTTACTGTTCTCTTTGAGACGCTGAGGAAATAGAAAAGCCTTTATGAAAACACCACCTACAAAAAAAGGCAATCCTTCACACAAAACTTAATTCTTACTGAGGATGCCCAGCAAGAGACCTGCGGATGCACCGAGGGCTTGCACAGCAGGTGACTGGCTCAGCAGCACACTGGGACAACACAACCCTTGCTGTGCACAGAAAGCTACTCGTAGGTGGCAGGTAGGGATGGAAATGCATCCCAGAGGGTGGCTCAGATACAATCACATGTCTTGGTACTGCACGTAAATGAGGAATAAAAACCACAGGCACTGGTCTGTCTTAATTTAGATGGCTAGGAACACCTTGCAGCTTCCAGACTTCTGTATATGTCAGCAGAACCCAGATCTTCTACCTGAGGGGTGGTGTGATCATCTCCATTTGTGACCGTGCAGCACAAACACAGTAACTCCAATTTAAATATTATGTAGCACATGCAAACACCATGTAGGTGTCAGACCTTAAACTATTACAACACTTCAGAGTCTGACCTTATCAAAAGATCGTTTACAGCCACACAGTTTTGACATATTATATATAACAGCTGTACAGTCCATAAATTAATTACCCTTCTGATGGCACAGACTACTAAACAAAGTGGTTTAAAGGGAATCTGTAGAGACCGTTTTATATCCATGTCATTCCTTTAAATTCAGTTGACAGCAGATTTTGTACTCTCAGGAAAATGGATCACAATAAGAAACATCATGGTTGTTTACAAATATAGGATTGAACTGTTGGGAAATTCCCAGGCAGGGATTATGACCCACACTGTTGGAAGAACATAAAAGATACATATGTATTTTTTTTACGAAAGACAAACATGGAAGGCCTTGTTTATTTATCTTGTTTTTCAGTAGTGTTCTCAACATTATATTTCAGCTTCACTTTAAAATTTGGTGAAAATAAAATAGTAAGAATAAGCTATACTATTTCCATGGTTTGTTTCATTAAAAATTGTGATTAAAAGGAACCAGCTTGGTTTACACACAGAGGTCAGAAGAGACCTTTCAACTAAGCCAACAAATGAAATCTGCATTTTTTTTTTTACAAAAGACAAACATGGAAGGCCTTGTTTTTATTTATCTTGTTTTTCAGTAGTGTTCTCAACATTATATTTCAGCTTCACTTTAAAATTTGGTGAAAATAAAATAGTAAGAATAAGCTATACTATTTCCATGGTTTGCTTCATTAAAAATTGTGATTAAAAGGAACCAGCTTGGTTTACACACAGAGGTCAGAAGAGACCTTTCAACTAAGCCAACAAATGAAATCTGCCAGACTAGAAGTTATACTTCCTTGAAAGCCTGAACAATATTATTGACACAAAATTAGGTATTGATTTACAATTTATTCTTTCTATAGCAATAGTAACATTACAAAAAAAACTAATACAACTGACACCTTTGCAAGCTTCTGTGGAGAAAACCAAAGGACAGTAAGAGAAAACGAGCAACCCACCATCTTAACTAGTAGCTCTTCACAGGTCAAGACCGAGGTCAACTTTTGACTATGGAAATTTGTGTTGATACTGCCAGACAAAACCATCATATAGATCAGGAAAAATAACTTATTCCTCTGGATCATAAATCCTGTTATGACAGCTAAAGGTCATAGCAAAGAACAAAATCAACTAATTAGAGAGAAGGGAGTCTTCAGTGTGCAGAGGTAGAGGTCTAACTGAACTGACAGATTAAACAGCTGTAGGCAAGGACACACCATGCTATGGGGGATAACACCACACAAGAAAAATGGAGAAGGTCTTTGGTGGCTTTAAGAAAAGCAGTTGTATTTTCCAAGAATCCAGCTTACCACAGCTTCAGAGACATCCTAAAGGTCAGAAGCGGCAGGAATTTCATGCTATCATATTACGTAAGAGGCATTTTCATACACTGCAAAACCACTGGCCCTAGGAGGTGGGGATGGTTCTAGCAGTGTATGACCGAGCTCCCTGTGCCCTTACCTCACCACAAGAAGCTTCTGTACTCCAGGTCTACCTAGGCACCTTCAAGTAAAAGCTGGAAAATAAGAGAACAACCCAAAACATACTGAAGACATGCAACAGGAATTTAATCAAGCCTCAAACAAAGAGTTTACCTATCTGTTCTTTTTGAGAAGGATGAACATCCATGATCTAAGTGAATCAAATATGAGGTGATGGGACTACAATTAAAAGCAACTTACTCACCAGCAGAGGACACAACAGCACTGACTGCTCTTAGGTCCCATGGGCTTAGGATACAGTTCTATATCTATAACTGCACAGAAAGTAAACAGAATAAAAACTATGCCCCCATCTCCTTTTTTGAAATGCAGACTGGGGCAGCATTTGTATTTTTCTTAAGAGAGTATCCCCAACCCATGAAATCAGCAGGCTAACTAGCTGCTTACGTGCAAGTTTACACCATCAAGACTGATAGTGGAACAATTCCACTACAGGATTTTTAGGTAGAAACTTAGCAAACACCTTTATACAAAGCTTTCTTTTTAAATCCAAGTTGTTTCTAACACAGAGTTCTAACCTACAAATAACCAGAACATAAAACTTCAACCATATATTCCTTAAGAAATGGACTGTAAACATTTTTTCTCATAACAGCTTGTATGATATTTAGAGCACTCAAAGCCAAACAGAGAATCACAGAATCGTAACTGCACACGGCTACACAGTTTTTAAATTAAGGACATAATAAAGCATCACTGTATTTACAGTCTGTGTTTTTCTTTCATATTTCAAACTTTTCAAGTGATTGAGACTTGATGTCAGATGGTCTTAAGGCATGTATGATGTCCAAGCCTGAGTAAAGTGTAAATCAGTTAAGATCAGTGAACAAAAATAAGTTGGTTTTGGTTTTGGTTATTTTTGTTTTTTAAATCATGTCACATCTGACCATTTAAATAGTCCAGTAAACAAGCCCCAAAACTCCCACATTCCTCCCTTTTCTAAGCCAAGATAATTTAAGGGTCTTTAAAAAGTTTTGGTCAAAACAAGGCTTCAGAAGACAAACTGTTAAGAGTGATTTATTTAAGAGTATTTATTTAAAAGTTTAAGAGTGATTGGAGTTTGTAATCAACACAGGAGCTTACAGGACACTGAGCAACTGACAAAATCACATTTCCAGTGTAAGTGTTATTTAGTAAAAATGTTTTGCCTGTATTTCTATAAACAGGAAGACTCAGCTATTTCCTTCAAACAAGTGCTAGACTTACTAACATAACAGAGCCTGCAGCAACATCTCCTTGAAAGCAACAAACCTGTAATGTTGGACATTTTATTGTATTCATCCACTGGCAGTATTTATAGCATGAATATGCCATTTCTATTTTCAACATAAATGAAAATCCTTCTACAGGAAAGCATAAGTACCAAATCATATTGCAAGACACAAGAATTAAAGGATATTATGTAGCCATGAATACAGACTAAAATACCGAGAAAAAGGAAATTCCAGTCCCTTTTTTCTGAAGTTTTCACTAAATGTTGTGTCTCTTTAGGCATTACTTGAGGATGCACGCAGTTTGCAAGGTAACAGATTTGAAGCAACCTTAAAAGCATCATCCAATCAAAAATACAGGTTTTCACTCTTCTGTCAAGTTGCTTAATAGTCTGCCACCCCACAGGAAAATGAAGTGTAAAGTTATGCTACAGCAATCAAGAATTAATAAATTGTTGCAAGTCACTTGTGCAGCTTTCCTACACTTGAACAGCTGGGATATTTACATTTTAACATAAACACATCTGGATCTCAAAAGTAATCCCCAAAATAACTGTGTTGCAGGTTTTTTCCTGTCCCTAAACACCATCTTTTTGAAAAGTGGAGGCAAGGTAGCTCACAAGGAGGCAGCTCCCCTCAGCCCCTTTAAAACAAGGTCAAGAGAGAGCAGTTGTGGATTGCAAATGACTTTACCTCATACCTTTCAAGATCTTCTTAGCAGAGGATTTATACCTCAGTATTTTTCTTTGCTAGTCTCTTGACAGAATTCAAATCACTCCATCATTCATTTTGTTTCACCAAAGGAGGGATATTTGATTTAATGATTAACTCATCTGATAGGTAATCAAGCAACTGATTTTATTTCCTTCATTGCTATTAAGTGCTCAGCATTACCTGCCATTAAGGTGAATTACAGGTTTTAAAGCATACCTGCAATCAGAGGAAATCCATTTATTCTTGCAACATCCTCAGAACCCATGGAGGATATGTGCATTGAAAGGAGGTGGAGAGAAGTGGAGAGAAGAGGATTAAATTAAACTACAATTTGAAGGAAGTATCTTGCTGCTTTCTGTCTCCACTCATGAAATCAAGTCTGTGGCATTAAAACCGACGTGGGGGAACACTTTATTTGCATTGTCTCCCTCTTCTCATTTAAAAATCAATTGCTATCTGTATGCAGGATATACATTGGAAGGAACAAACCAGCAAAACAGTAAACTGAATTTGCAGTCTGATCCTAATCACCCACTCAAAAAGCCATACAAAATGGCCTGGAGGTAGACTTCTCTGAGACCCCTGAGCATGGGCATCATGTGTGAACATCAACATGTGATGAGCATTTGGTCTACAGACAACTTGGACGTTTATTTCATTTAAAAATATAAGCTGCCTGAATCTGTAGTGGCAATAATTTTTAAATGTTAATTAGTAAAGTCCTCTAACTCTATAAGAACATATTACTGATTTGCAAAGCCCAAGCAACACCTGAGGCCATCTGTATCACACACATGTATGTATGGTGTGGACCACCTTGATGCAGGTGGGGAGAACGTGGTGGCTTTTTAGCACAGGTCCACTCTCCTACAGACAGGATGGAGCCAGGAACCAGCTGTAGGAATGAATCCAACCCCCCCTGAAAATGCTGCAGACAACTGCTTTAAATGGACCACTCTTCAGAAGAAGGGGTAGAGTGGCAATAACCCATACTTGGCACAAAACGCTGGAGTCTGGAGCTTGGTTTAGATCATTAACAAGTAAGTGGTTTAAACTAGATTCACTGTTGGAAGATTTGATTTGTTAAGAAATTTTAGATCCTGTTGCATGATGTTGCAGGGAGGAGTTTGCCTGGCAGCTGCAGCACTGGGTGGACGTGGGACAGGGCTCTGAACAGACCATGTCCTAAGTGGGGTGCCAGACAGGCTGAAAATGAGTGAGAAACTCCAGCTGACTAAAAAGGGAACCAGGGCTCGCCTCAGGACTATTACACTTGACTCTGATATGATCTAATTTAACCTAACATGGCAGTTTTGCATCCTCATAGATGCAAAAGTCTTTTAAAAAGCAACATTTTTCAAAAAACTGTTCTTAAACAGCATCAGGACAACTTGGGCTATAGTAAACACCATAAGATATTGTCATCCCTTCTTTTACATTGCTATGTCCCAATGATTATCAGAGCTATTTTCATAAAAAGAATGGCTATTAGTATTATTAATCCCTTTTAAAAAAAAATAAATTGGTTTTGCAATTTATTCAGGTACTTTGGTTTCTCAGGTTTGTTTTGCTATAAAAAACACCTTTATAAAGATTCATAAAGATGACAAAACCAAAAGCATGATGACTTAATAGAATTCCATGAAAAAAAAATCCTTTAGAGTACCCCATGAAGTAGGTTTTAATGTGCAGGTTTTAATGACTTGCTTCTTCACCAGATGCACTCCACTAATGTGTATTAAAATACTATGTGAATCTACATGCTAAAATTATTTTGTATTATATAGTAATATGTTAAGGACAGTTTTGCTACCTAGGAGATTGTAAACCTGAAAATTGGCCCACACCCGTTGATTCATTATTAAAATCTGAAACACTAGTTACTTAGAGACATTTTCTGTACAGATGAAATACCACTGATTTGTCATTTATGTTTTAACTCTGTCTTGAGCAGAAAAAGTAAGATGGTATAACTGAAGTCTGAAAAATAAGTATCTTTGTAGCTAATAACAGAAAGTGATCTTTTCCTCCTATAGGTTGCTTCCCTAGTACTGTTGTAGATACTATCCCTCATGTCAAGGAATAACATAAACCAATGCCCCAAGCAAGTCATTCTTTTTTTCTATATATTTTTTTCAAAAGCTCCATTGCATTGGGTTTCTTTACAACCTCTAACCTAAGCAGCACACACAAGACTATGCACCGTCCTACACGAAGCATTAACTGACCCAAAGCCTCCTGCTGAGCTCACAAAACATGAAAGAGGGACAAGAGAGCCAGGGTTTCAAGTATGCCTGAACTGAACACAACTGATGTAACCCACTGATGCATCGACTACGCTGGGTTTGCTTTTGAAGTGATGCAACATTTCCAGAGGATGGGGAGGGGAGTAGTATCAGCTTCGTATTGGGGAGGGAGGATGTTTCTTCTAGAACTGCAAGAATATTTTTCACCATATGTTAGCTGAAGCAGAGTGAAGCCCCCATAGGTGAGTGAGGTTGCCTGCTGAGCACAGTCACTAGATAGCAGCGCCTGTCCAGTGAGACAGCAGCTTGAACAGAACAGCTATGAACAGTGTCAGTTCCAATCCTGTGTTATACAACAGGTATCTGCCTCATCCAGGTTTTCATTAATTTATGCAGCAGATCTTAAATACAAGGCCAACCTCAGAATGCTGAATTATTACAGGGGGGCAATGTTTGTTGGTTATCCTGCGTTTGTTAATTCAGGATTATTTTTTTCCTTAATGTTGTACCCTTGAGATATCTGCTGTTCATGCTTCTCCCTTTTACAACTTTGAGGGCTGCTAACTTCGCAGTTTCATCAAGCACACACAGAAATTTTCCTCCTCTTATTTCACAGCTTCATCAAGTGTGGCTTTAAAGAAAAGCAAAGTTTTGAAGCTTTCACAACCAAGCCATACCCACTAGCAGTAGGGCTGAAGATGTTGAAAAAGGCCCTGCACCAGGAGCTATGGAATGCCTCTCCCACCAGGAGGACTGCTGGAGTTCTGTCCCTGCATACACAGCTCATGGTAAAGCTGACTTCACTTTGGCTTACTTGAATACTCACAACCAAAATGGACAAAGCCTTGTATCTTCGTGTGTTATATCAATTTTCCAATGAATGCTGATCCCATTTTCCACAAACAAAGCTAGGATTTAATTGCACTGAAGCATTACACAGAAAGCCCTTAAAACTCATTTCTGCTTAACAATTGCAACTGGCTGCATCAAAAGGGACTCGACCGTGTGCCATTCTGCAAAATAACCCACAGTCATATATGTGGGCAGGTACACTTCCAAAGTTATTTCAAAACACAGCTGGTAAGGAAGAAGCATGAGTTTGCCTTTCTAACCTTCCCACAGACTAACACAATTTCAGGTTCCTAAAAAATAACCACATACCTTGCTCTAAGCATTGCTGACATCGCTGGATTATTCCCAGCACAGTTAGGAGGGGCTGCATATTAACAGCAAATTCAAACATCTGAATTATCAGTTCAAAACTCCTAAGTTTCAGTTTAAGCCAGACAAGACTGTATAATTTCTGCTTCTATTAATACTTCTAGATGTATGCCAAAATTTTGTGCCTGTTACAGTTTTGTAGTTCCTCGTAGTAAAGTGTATCCATGAAAAATTCAGGATTTTTCCACAATAAACAGTCAAATCCACTGGGAAATCTAGCAAAGTAGCAATTTATTAGCTATGCCCAAAAATTCAGAGGTGCACGAGAGTATTCCCAGCTACACCAAGACAAAACCAAAACACAAGCCACAAGAACACAGATCACGCTGCAAACCCTCTTATGCTTCTAGTGATAGGATGAATTTCTCTACACATATTTGTACATGTAGACAGTCCTCTGTTCCCCAAACCTTGTACTGAACATGTAGCTTCTTAAGGTGAACCCTTGGCTGCAGTGCTTTTCTAGCAAATACAAGGCAAGAGCTGCTTCCAGCTCTGTGGCAGATGTGACACTCACCAGCCAACAGTCTCTCCAAAACAATGAGGGATCTCCTGGGAGCCCCAGGCAAGGAGATACCTCAAACTCCCAGCAGCACTCTCACAAAAGATCTGTTTCCAAATTCCTCCAGGGATCGCCTTTAAATAATGACACTAAAACTGTTGGCTCCTCTTTGTAAACATACACATAGGTGGTAACTCCACAGCTTTGGGAACAGGAGGTGTAAAATGGGCATGTTCAACACTAGGCACCAAGCAGGAAATATTATATAAGGGCCACTGGCAATGAGGGGAGAACAGAGGGCCAACAAAATACCCTTATTTACTTTAACTATTTTCTTTTATTCTGTTTTTGCTTTTCTTGCCTATTTAAAGCATGAATTGTTGATGATAGTAATTGTTTTGAGACTCCTACTGTCATGAAAGAGGTGCTTGGATGTATTATGAAAGGATATTTTTTACTTCTCAATCTAATAACTTTCTCTTAGTATATCTGCATGGAAACATACACCCTTATTATTTATTTCAAATGCTTCTTTTTTGTTTTCTCCTTAGCACAAAAGCAGAGAGCTGCAAAAACCTGGCACTAACCCTTCTTTTGTCAAGGGGCAAATAACAGAACTCAGCACTCAGCAAGATTTGCACTTCCCCAAATAAAGACTAAAGCTCCCTTGCTTGGCAAAGTGGGACTTGGTTGAATTTGCATATAGATGGATGTATCCATCTGTGACCTACAAAGCCAGGTATCTACCTGGTCCCTCAGAGCACCTCAATTAGGGTGCATAAAAAACAAACCTACCACCAAAAAACATTGTGCTTACTGTAAATTTAGTTGAGTTTTTAACAGGTGCTGTAGCTGTTCAGTGGTCATGAAGGAGAGGAAGGAAGCACTGTGTGAAGTGAGAAGACAAAATGATATTTATAAATTAGTTGTTTCTAGGTTCAAAAGTTTTGAGACCCTTTTTCTGGTGTGAGTCACTGGGCAAAGGGAGATTACACTAACATCTCCATAGATCTCTAGAAAGAGTAATAGAGACCTCGTCTTACCCTGTCCCTTCTGAATTCCTCAGCATCCTTCCCCTGTGTGACATCATCAACATAAAAACATGTTAAAAGAGCAGCAGCAACAATATGCCTGGGGTTACTTGACTATCAAGGTCTGCAGAGAAGAATCAGCCCTGGAACTGTCCACCAGCACAGAAGATATTAGACAGAAATCTCAACAATCCTGAATATTTTTCACACAGAAAATAATCTGAACAGCATTACTGCAAATGGTGCAAAGATAAATCATGGGGCATTACAAGAAGTTGTTAGGCAGGATGTGTGTCCCACTTCCTCTTCCTCCTCATTGAAAAACCAAACAACATAAATCACAACTAGTTATTTCAAATGTAATCAAACCCTGCCAGGCAGCGTGACTTGCTAATGCTTTCCCTCTGCCCATCTCTCCTCATTAACTGAGGAGAATAGAACAAACAAAAACATCCCACACTCTGCACACCCAGGCCTACAGACTCACAACCAACAGACCTGATGATGGCTCTCCTTTCTGGATTTTATGTAAAGCTAAACAAATAAACAAAAAAATTTAAAAAAAAAAGTGTGGGGGGGAAGCTAGGGTAAAGGGGGAAAAAGAAAACACACACACAAAACAAAGCCACAAAAAACCAGCAAGAACAGAAAAGGGTCTGAGCAACTCAGTGAAGGGAGCACTCAGAAAATGTATACCAACATCTATAGCAGATCCAGATGTACCAGTAAATTTTAACCATTCAAAGATTACATCAATTAACATCACTCCACTTTTAGAGAGTGGATCCACTACCACCTGCATATACAGTACATGTCCCTTCAAGCAGATACAGTACTATGCACATGGAGTTAGAAAATGAGACAATTATTGGTGTGATGAGACATTTTATATGAGTCTTTCCACTCCTACACTTTCTCATATCCTAAAACTGCAATTAAAAGGTAAAGGAATCGTGTCTGGGAAAAGAATTGTACAACTTGTTTTTAGACAGCCACAATTATCATATGGCAGTTAAAAATCTGCTAGAATTTCCCCTATAAACATGTTTCCATCAATTTCAGCTCTCCCACGAAGTGTTGGGTCCTAAAGTAAGACTCTAATATTCTCCTGCAGAAAAGTTTTTAAAAAAACACACAAAAAATAATTCAGCCACACATTCCTCTGGCATGATGGATTGTTTTCCATATTAAGATGACAACACCACCACTGGCGTGTCCTGCTGCAGTAGACACTAAGAGATTCAAAATGAAAAAGCATTAGTCTCACCAAAGGCAAGACATTCCCACGTTATGAAATACAAGAAGCAGATTAAGAGAAACATAACCTTTGAGAGGTAGCCAATACTTACACAAAGGCTAAAATTGCTGGGGAGGATAGTCAAAGAGGGAGGAGAGAAAAAATAAAGGAAGACTACACGCACACAAATCTCCATCAGTGTATTCATCCATCAAAACAGACTCGTGTGGAAAGATGGAGCAATTGACCATAACAGTGAGTTTAAGAGCTCGCCATACGATGTTTTACTGCCAAGGAGGATGAGGCTGAGTGCAGAACACAGAGCTTGCTGCTGTGCAGCACATTGGCAGCATCAACACACCAACAGCCACCTCAACACAGGCACTGAAGGCTGCAAGATATTCAAGCTAGATAAAAATTTAAAAAAAGGTAAAAACAAAGGAATGAGGACGTGCTGTATACTCATTAAGTGGTTAAAAAATAAAGAACAATTGACACCTAACAGGCTTTTGGCAATTCCCACTTTGGAGAACAACTGTGATCCTACAGAGATTTCCATCAGAACACCGATAGCAGTCCAGAGATTACTCCTCATAAAACATCAACAAGAAGTGCAAACTCCTGGGAAACCAACATATTTTACAAAACAAACAAACAAACAAAACAAAACACACCACCACCACCCAAAAAAAAACAAATTTCAGATTTCCACCCTCTGGGTTTGTTTTGCAAGCTATAGCATAGATTTGGTGAGGACTCCAGACTACCTGGATGAATAAAAACCTGACCTGTAAAGCTGAAAGTAAGCAGGAAAACTCTTTTCCACAAGGGGGAAAAAAGCTCAAGGGAAAAAAAAATAAAAGCAAGTTTCAGTGGTGACAGTGTACAAAGTAAAGAGGCTACAGGTTACAGAGTAAAACCAACTGGGAGCTTGTTCCAGCTGAAGCATGCCAAGGAAATATTGGGGGCATTGCTGTTACTATGCACTGCAGCTTCAAAAAAGGGAGAGAAAGGCAGCTACCTACACACTGAGGTTTAAGAGGGTGTTTAGGAAAAAATAAGCAAGAATAAACACAGGAGCAAATTTTTTTGCCTTCTGTTTCAATAAAGATAGTAAAATGATACACTGAAAATGAGGATAGGGTAATGGTTATTATGGCATACAGTTTGGAAACAAAATTAGACCATTTATAATAAAGAAATAAGGGGGATCTGTATAATCTCCACCCCACAGCACTGAAATAACTGGCACACGCAGCAATGACAGATATGCCAAAAATCATTACAAGAGGGGAGGGGAAAGGAAGTATTTGGGGAGGGAAGGAAAAGGAATCCTGGCACTACAAGTGCATACACATGACCTTGATATTACAAGATATGAACAAAAGAAATCAGGGAAATGTAACTGAACAGTGAAATGAAGACAAGGCAAATTTGAGTTTACCTTGGTAGTTTATTCCTCAAAAAAAGGATAATAAAGCAAACTTAATTCAGAGTTAAAGCAAGAACTGATGTGATATCTCATGGAATAATTTTTACGGTACAGATCTATAACATTTTAAAGACAAACAAAGCACTGGCTGAAAGACAGCCTGTGAAAAGCTAAGATATGCAGACAAAGAGAATGCTCTGTGTTCCCTAGGTTTTGTGAGATCAGGGCTACTAAATAAGTTATGCATTAATCAAACAAAAAAAGCAGGTATCCACTAATGCCTTCTAGGAGCTCAAAGTTCAAAGAATTCACTGCTCCTGAAAGTATCTCACAGAAATTAGTCCTTTGGGCTAGCTGGAGCAACAAAAATGGAACCAAAAAAAAAACTGAATACATTGAAAGACAAGCAACTTCTGCTATGATCTGGGACCCATTAACAGGAAGGCAGAAGAGACCTGTCAGAGCTACAGACTTGCTAGTCTGAAGCAAAATAAAACCATGTGCCTTCCCCCAAAACCAATTTAACTGAAACAGGTGAAGAGAAGACTGCTCAGGAAAGACAGGACAGAGGAAAAAAAAAAAATCCATTTTATGATGAAAGCTAAAGCACTTGGGATGCTCTAGCTTAACAATTAAGTGCTGAAAGCAACACAGCTCTGTACATGTGTTCTGTGTAAAGCAAGGTAGAAATCATAGCAAAAGGAAGGCTTGTTTAGGCAGGAAAAGAAGAAGCTGGTCCCAGCACACAGGATGGGAGTGCCTGTCAAACTGGATGGGGGTGTTCCAACAGAGAACCCAAGTGCTTCTGGTTTGATGCTTCAGGTGTTCAATCTGACCAATTTCTTAAGAAGCAAATGAAAGAGGTTCTTTAACACACCACAAACTATATTATAATAATTTAAATTCTATACTGATAGCTTCTGCTGACTATCTGAGAGACAGAAGCAAAGAAAATCTTCCAACAACTCACTGCCTGGTTCAGGAGTGGAAGGGCCATGAAGCAAGAGGTACTACTTAAGCTGGAAAGGTGAAGAGCAAGCTGTACTTCAACATAAAAACAAACTTCAGCAAGGTCTGCACAGCACCTCATTCATATTTATATACTGTGTGAGTGACTCTTCCCTGGGACAGACTTCTCTAGTTTAGGTATGGTCTGTTCCTCCACTCAGCTATATATTTACATCTAGTACATTCCCTACTATAACAGGGATGTAGAAAAAGTGTCTCTGATCTTTTTTGCTGTCTCCCTAGGCATGCTACAGTTTATTCACTCTTCCAGTCTTTCTATTAAGGCTTTAAATTTGTTAGAACCCATGGGGTGAGGGAGCAACAGGCCTGCCCAGATTTAAACTTTTCTTCTTTATATGACTGTTTGGGGAAATTGTCCCCTTCAGCCCTCCATTCCCAAGTCAGCTGTACTTTAATAGCCCATTACAAGAAGAGAAACAAATCTCAATATTTACTTTTTGTTGAACTATCAGATAAACGCTGAGTCTATTTCTGTTCTATTCACATTCTCCCACAATTTCCATTACAAGGTATGCACTAAGCACTTTGACAAGAAGTTCTCCCTGGCTAAAAAAAAATCTCAGTGCTAAAAGAAAAAGGAAATATTCATTTAGGTTCTGGTTTCAAACACAAATAACTTTTCAAATTTCAACTGGAATTCCCCCAACCTACCCCCCTGCAAAGCAGGCACAGTCTAGCAGCTCTGAGACACAAGCTGTAGGTGTTGCAAAGTGCATGTGAATCCCATTTTACTGGCAATATCTTTGGTTTGTTTAACTGTACTGAATTACCAATAAAACCTACACTTCTGTCGGTTAATTTGGTTAGAAATGCCTCACAGCAGCTTTTGTTCTCTTCCCAAGTTTACACAGCAAACAGGACTACCTGCACTGGGTGTAATATAAAAAAATACAGCAGCATCTACATTTAATTTTTAATTATTAAATTGTAAAGAGATATATACACACATACATGCTACTTTTCATATTCCTGATAAGGAAAACACAACGCCTAAAAATAATATCTATATGACATTTCAACATGCCCCAAACCCATTATTTTTCAGCTTATTTACATATATGCATGTACAATACCTCTAGTCTTACCTCTTTCCTTGAAAGCATGACAGTCTTCTGGCAAACTAGCCATGTTTAGCCTGTCATCCCCTAGAACACTTTGGAGTAGTTAGCTTTGAAAAAAGTTCCCTTCTACAACTTGCAAACATGTCAGCACACTGTCTAAAAAATTAACTTCAGCTTTCCATCCTTACTTGTCTTATTTGGGGGGAAAGGGTGATGTTGGTGATGTTAGTTTTTCTTTTTTAAATAAATTAGGTCATGGTAAGGTGTGGAAAATAGCCTCAGGGTACTGTCAAGTAGTAAGATAAGCTATGAAAGGAGGAAAGTGCACTTGGATTTGCATAACTGATTCTGATTTTATCCCTGCCCAATGGTGGCTTTACAATCAATAAAAGGAAAATAAAAAGATAACTAAGAGGAAGAATAAAGGGTAAAAGTTTTATATTCAGCTTACTTCAGCAGTTTTTTATTTTCTCATTCTTTTTAATGTAGAAATGCTGAGGTCCAAACCTCACTGGAAAGCCCTGGCAAGACTGGAACATAAGAAGAGATATCAGACACACCTAAGAACCTAATATCACCATTCTACAGTTAATATCTTGGTTTAGGTCAGTGTATGTTCAAGTGCTGCTGTTTGCAGGTCATTGACCTGTGTGACATTTCTACTGTTCAAAATCTGATGAATCAAGCAAGTATACAAGCAAATGACAAGCAGATTGGGGGGAAAAAACTTTCCAAACTGCAGGGGAATCATTATTTTCTTTGCTTTTAGTAAAAACACTAGAAATGTTTCATAAAACTTTCTTTACAGAGCAGCATTAGGCATTTTGATGGTTTCTATTAAAGAAAAGCATAAATAAAGACAGTATACAACCTATCCAAAACTGCTCTAAGTATTTAGTGTTTCTCTCTCACCAACTTTCTCTGCCTTATAAGAATGTAAGCACATTAACATTTTCTGTTTGCTATAAATTGATTTTGAAAGCACACCACAGCAAGTTATTTTTGTTTGGAGATCATACACATGCAAAAGCAAACATGACAACACACACCTCCCAACAAGAGCAAATACTCTTTCTGAATAAAGCTCTTGGATTTACATAGGAATAAGAAGAGAAGGGAAAAATCACTTGACACACGGAGAATTTTCCTAGAAAATTTTCACAGAAAACTAACAAATAATTTTGTTTAAAATTGCAAAGGTTAAATATGGGATTTATTACCAGTGGTTAAATATCAGTGTCATCTGAAACTCACTCTAAGCAAGCATTCCCACCATTTCTTCCACCAACATAATGGAGCATCCTTCAGTTAATACTCATCTTCCACCCATATGAATGTGCCATGCATAAGAAACCATTTATAAATTTATCCACATACAGGAAACCATGGTTTAGAGAGTTGGCAGGTTTGAAATTCATCACCACACTCAATGTGGATCTGGGTTCCACTTTTGGAAAGTGGCTGAAGGACAACTTACAGTTTGCAGGGAGATTCAGTTAACACCCATCTTCCACCCATATGAATGGCAGGTACATCTCATGCATAAGAAACCATTTATAACTTTAGCCACATACATGAAACCATGGTTTAGAGAGTTGGCAGGTTTGAAATTCATCACCACGCTCAATGTGGATCTGGGTTCCACTTTTGGAAAGTGGCTGAAGGACAACTTACAGTTTGCAGGGAGAAGCACAAGGAACTGTGGGCACTGTGTGTCACTAACAGCACCAAGTGTTACCTGTTAACTAGTGCACCAAGTGTTCTTATCCCTACAGGAACCTCACTGCACCTGCTGGAAGAACTGGTCAACATGCAGTTCAACAGAGATTTCACACTGGCAATGGTGTTTAACTGCTTGCATTAAACTGGTGCACAGCATTCTTTTAAAACACAGAAGAAACATGTAGCTATTGCAAGTAGCTTTTCCACATAACATTGTGATTAGCAGCAGTATTAGCTTCAGGTACTACCACCCCACTGTGCTGCTAGCCCAAACATCTCCTGTGCACAAGTTCATACCAGCTGCTGGTACCACCTACTTCTGCTCTAGAGATCCACGAAGGAGCTTGACATGAAGGGAAAGTTACAAAATCACCGTTTATAGCTCAAGCTAGCAACCTGGTGAAAAAAAGCCTACTCACAAAATCAGGGACCCTTGCAGGTCACACAATCCAGGGCTTTCTTGACCTGATCCACTCCTGAACTGTATTCATTGCCAAGCAGCAAAAGGGAGATGCTAGGGAAGCTAGGGGAAGACCACCAAGGATGGTGGAAAGATGCATTAACATATGGGGTTGGGAGCCAAGACTCCTCTATTCCACCTGGGCACTGTCTTCTGCTGCTCCAAGCTCTGAGGAAACCAGCAGGATCCAGCTCCAACACACTCAGTCCTCTAGGAAACGTTGTCTCTGCTAAGGTGGCTCAGAAAGAGTTTAGGAACATGAGTTTGAAAAAGCACTGCTTCAAATCCACAAGCCTCACTGAGCCTCTGCCTTGCAGCCTGGACCTTGGTGGGTGCATAGGGCCTGCCAAAAACAGCCACAACAAAAAGGAACAAACAAACAAACAAAAAATCTAACCCAAAAGGTCGGAAGGAGCTCGCAGGTTCCACCTAAGAAAGTCAGGTAACACCACAAAAAAACAACATTACTGGACTTGGGAGACATTATCAACAAAAAGCAAACCAACAAAACAATCATCATCAACATCCTGTTATTAAACTCGCTGAGCATCTACCCTCTCAGTTTGACCTGATTAGCATCACCATTTTAACTAAATTATCCTCTGCAAGAAGGTTTTCTGGAGCCAAGCCCATAAACCAATGATCCATGAAAAACCATTAAGACTATTTCCTTTTCACAAATTATGTAAGCAACAGAGATCCTATCAGTCAGGGCTGGAAAAAAAAACATTATAGTTTTTCTTTCCTTTCTGCCCCTCACCCCCTTTTTAAAATACATAACCCCTTAGTAATAAAGAGCAGTTCTCTTGATCTTATGTATTTGGCACATACCAGCCTTGGACTCTGCTAAAGAGAGTGCTTCCTCATGCCTAAAGCATCCCTTCTCTCCTCCTTGCACTTGTGTGAGCTCTCTCCAAACAACCTGAAGAGACAGGATGTTTAAATTCAAAAAATTGTTCTCAAAGGCATAAAATAGGAGCTTTTTAAAGAGCATTGTCTGCTTCTGAAAAGTAACCCAAAACATTGTCCTAGCTCTGCCTACTTTTCATGGCCGAGTGCAACATTTCAGTGTAGCACCCATCCTAAGCAGGTTTAATTTGGGGCTGTGGTGATAGCCCAGTAATCCCACAGAAACTCTTCTAGAAAGAACTTCTGGCAAAATATTAAAACATCTAAGATGCACATAATTTTGGCTTAACACATGTTTCAACTTATTCTGTGAGTCCACCCATTTATAAATTATTATATATATACACTTATATGGGTATATATAAAATATATTTTAATGTGTTTATGGATTTTTTATTTGTATACATATTTTATGTGTGTCTATATTCTTAATATATGCATATTAATACTAAACAAAACAGTCTCACTTGAAAGTATTCTCTTCCTACTCCTGCAACAAACTTGTGGTTTTTTTGGAATTACAAGATTTTCCTGTAATGGAAGGTGTTTACATGGGATGCAATAGTCAAGGGAGTAAAAGTGTTTGTAAAAGGGAAGCATACAATTATGATTAAAGCACAAAGCCTATGCATAAGTAATTATCTGTTCCCAGCTCTACTGTTTGGGTTGATTTATTGTACAAGTAAAAGACAAATTACATTTTCTACAAGCCCCACAGTAGAGAACTACTTATCTAGCACATGAATTCATAAGAACTGGGCATTAGTCAGCTTGAGCCCTCGAAAGCCTGAGACTATGCATATATTTAGGAGAAAAAAAAATTACAAAAATTGAGATAGAAAATGGCACTTGCTACCCCTTTATTGATGACCTACAAAAGTCAGCTTATCATGGTCAGGTCTTTCCTCCTCTTCTCCTGCCCTCAGCATCCAGCTAAAAATGTCACAAAAAGAAGATTCTGATCCTCCAAATACTACATTCGACCCACAGACCGGTTTTTAAGCTTAGTAAAGAATCTAAGTCTGCTGGCATTACACTTCTCAAGACACAAAAGGTCCCTCGAGGGGCATCTGCCACAAGAGATCTTGGCACAATAGATGGAGTACTTCAGACCACAATAAACTACAGCCACTCAGAACTGTCTATTGAGCCTTCAAGAATGAGCCCAGTTTTCTACTGACACAGTCACATACAGAGCTTGAACAGCCATAAACCCTGTGAAGATCTCTAAAGGATTTTTAAAGTCTTAGAAATGCAGACTTACGTCCTATTAACAAAAATGTCAATAATTCCCAGTATAGTGTGTATATATATGTATACAAAGTATTTCTTTTAACATCAAATCTTTTGCATTCCTAAGCAACAAATCTCAATGCATATTTCTCCCTGTTTTACTCCTATTGCAGAACGACCCACTTCTTTCCACCACAATAAAAAAGGTGACTACTTAAATTACTACATGCTTAGCATTTCCCTAGCAGCCCGACCAAATATCACCATGATTGTAATCTAAACACAAGTAGAGATATTACATGATGGAAACTTTCACTTTCTAAAAGCAGCAGGCAAATGTTCACAAAACAGCCTCCCCCAGGTTTGTACACACACACAGAGGCGTGTGCTCTCAAGCAGCCTGTACTCCCCACTAGAACAGGCTGACAAGATGCACCCAAAAACGTCACAGCTTTGTCATAAGTTTTACATATCGAAATTTATGTGCTGAAGTAAATGCCTCTTTCACTGGAAAAATGGAACACCATTGTGCTTATTGATTCAATACACTTCAAAATCTGTTCACTAACAGCAAAATAGAATAAAATTCGCTTTTCATCCTGGATCAGGCAGTGACAAAAAGCTTTATTTAAAGGCCAGGTAAACTGTTCCAGCTAAGTGCAAACCACAAGTTTTCTACTGACATTTACTTTGGCAGCCCCACACAAATCGAGATCGCCCATTCTGCCTTCAAAAAGGGCTCTAGGACTGACCATGTTAATAGGACATTGTTCATCTCTAAGTATGCCAATTCACACAAATTTGATTTTCAATAGGAAAAGTCACAGATGAAAACTATTTCCATTCCCTTTAGAAGAAAAGAAACTTTTCATGAAAGTTGGCAACCTCCCTTGCCTTTTCTCCAACAAAGAGAATAAAGTGGATGGAGGAGAAGTGGAACTAGCTATATGATAAACACACTGAGAGCACAGATTGATCTGTAACCTGAAATTGCAAGGACCAAACCACCTTTTTTAATCCCAGCACAACGAAACGGGCAAAGCCACAAATAAAAAGCAAGGGCGTCTGAGTGCAGCACAAAGAAAACACAACAAAACAGAACTTAAAAGCTCTCAATTCCACCACCTCAGCGATAAAAAGGGGGAAGGCTGTACAGAAAACGGCTGCTAAAGAGGAAAAGCAACAAACACCAGTCTTGCTCCCCTGTCCAGAAGAGAGGAGTGGCTCAGAACCTGCGAGGCAGCACCCTGCCACTACACCCGACGCCCTCTGGCATCTCCCAGCAGCGACCGACCCCCTCCAGCACACCTTGTACTTGCCACAGACAGCTCTCCCAAATCTTTCCTGCTTTCCAAGCTGAAAATCCTTTTTGCTGCACTTCTCCATTCCCCAAGAGCTATTCCACAGCTCTGAATCTCAGGATGATAAACATTTCAAGGGCAGTTGTGTTAAGTCTCGCTGGCCTGTCTTGCTGTCCTCTACTATTTAAAAATCAGCACTAATCACTACTTATGCAGAGTAAGCTTTGGTAATCTTCATGCAAATATATTTGAGTGTTTAATTCTCAGTGCAGGTAATAGAGATGGATATTCTTTCCATGACTACAGAATTTTCCTCAAGCTAATTGAAAACAGGCATATTCTGAGTAATGTACACTACTGCCAATAGTCTTGCAGGGAGGCAACACGAGAATGATTTATGGGCTGTGAATATAAAATAAATCTGTCTTCAACTAAAAGGATCATCTCTGCATAGAATGAATTTAAGTACTCAATTATCAACACTCTTAACTTTACGTATTTCCTAACTACACAAAATAACATACAGCATACCCTAGCCCTTCTCAGAGGTTGTCACACACCAGGTAAATGGTTATCAGTTGAGGCTAAACACAGCCAGAAAACCAATGCTTAATTAAAACATTCTTAAATTTGATTATTTTATGCTTTTTCCAAATTTTTTTAACATCCCAGTTTCATATCACCTTAAGTGTTCACAACTTTGTGACCCGAGGGGAAGGTAACAGTCAGTCAATCTCCTCGAAGCCAAAAGAGGTTTTCCATCTCTAGCAGCTGTTGTATACCTCCCTCTTTGTCACTGCTTTTGCCAGGAAATATTTCTTAACTTAACTCTAACTTCAGGCCTATAAGTTCTGACTATTATATAAACTGAGGGGAAAAAAGAATATCTATGTTTTTCAAGGAAACTTTCAATAAACCTCAAATACTTGAGCAATCATGCTGATTCCTGGTGGAAGGACGTTGGATGAACAACTTGAAGCACAAAGTGTTTCATTTAGCATTTGGGAGACACCAGTCTTGAGGATCTGGATCTTGTTGCAGGTATCTTGCATCTATGACATAATAGATTTACCCAGATCTTGTTCCAGGTATCTTGCTTGCATCTATGACATAATAGATTTACCTCAAGCAAAGCTGAAGCTATTCTCTCTGCAGATACTGTCTCCCAGACAGGTGTAAGCTCTGACCACAGTGAGCAACATAGATCCCTATTTGCAATGCAGCAGGAAAGTCAGCATTTATCAATAAATAGGAATGCATTTGATGAGGAAATTGATTTTTTTCCCCCTTAAAGGAAAACCACAGTAAACACTTTCGTAACCATATTAAAATCTTGGGGTGGAAAAAAAAAAGAAACGTTAAAATGTTTCTGAACTTGGTGACAATTGAGTGAGTTGGATAGTGTGGTCCATGACAAAACCCTGAAAATGAACTTACAAACCCAAAGTCCATGTAGTGAAAACTCTAGTTTATTCCCTCAAGGTACAGAATACGCCCATATCCTTCCCCAGCTCCTCCAGGGGATTTAGGAAAGGAGTAGTGTTGATTAGCCCTAGCAAAAAAAAGTCAAGTCACAAAGCAGAGAGAAAGAAACATGGCATGCTTGCCCAGGGGCAGGGGAGGGATGTCAGTAACAAATTCTGCATGCCTATTTTAACTCATCAACAGCAGACTGTGCTGCTCAATGACACACTGTACTCAACACAGCCCTTTTTAAGGGTAACTCACTACAGAACAGGATTACAAACTGCTTTCTGCAAGGGTCTTTGGCAGCTGTCCCATAATTTGGCAGTAAATCAAGGCAGTGTGAAGATGAGGCATAGCTGAACATGGCAACAATCGACAGAGGCTCCACACACTGCTACCATAACTTCTTCATTTGCTTTATTTACTTCTGCTGTAAACAAGGGTCCAATCCCTGGCACTGCATCTGGCTGGGGAGGAGTATTAACAATGCACTGAATACTCTTCAAGACCTCAGCTCTTGATTTCAGCCCTTTTCAGTCAAGAAAATGGATGTTTAAAGCACTTAAGGGCTTGACAAAAATTAGCATTTGCATCTGAAGGGTGAATTTCAGAAGTCTCACTGCAGACCTTCAGTGTTTGATGCTTAAAAGCCACACGTGTCTGCACGCACATAAATATGGATGGCTCCAGGCAGAAGCAGATGGAACTGCTTTGGAAATGCTTCGATCCTTCAGGACTATTTCAAAACTCTGTTTTTCCCTCAAAGCAATTAAAACAGCTAATTTGTAATTACATGCTCACTTTCAGTTTGATTATGGTGAGAAGTTGGGCTCGTCAGAGCCCCAGTCCTGCACCCATCAGAGCACATACAGCACAGGAACAGAGGTCAATAGCCACAGCAGGTACAGCACAAGCAAAGGGATCAGCTCAAGACATTTATAAGCTTCAGAAATGTAATTGCTATCCAAAACCTATTAATTTTGAAGGGATTCTTAGAATTCCATAATTACAGAAAAGCAAATCTCATCATAAAGCAGTGAAAACTATCTTCATGCAGTCCTATAGGGAGCATTTTCAGCAGCATGGCTCATTAGAAAGGTATTCTTGCATTAAATACCAATACCAAAGACAAATGTTAATGCAATCCCCTGGAGCCATGCTGGAAACTGTGTTACAGTAGTGAAGACATACATACTTAATTTGATCCAGTATCCCCCTTGGCCAGGGGAGGCAATCAGAGCCCAGCAAAGGCATTTTGCCTTGTTTCTCACATTTCAAGCATAGCTCATCACAAAATCCTATTCTACAAGAACCACACTGCCTATATCATTCAATACTTATGAGGATTGAGGTATCCTTACCAAAATGATTGGGCAGAGAATCCATTTATCCTCCTGCTATCCAGTTACCTTAACAGAAAACTACTGCAACCCTCAACAGTACTCACTGTTGGTTTTCCTTCTGAAACCCTGCAATTGTTTAGCACAGCTCCATTGCAAAAGGAAGAAAGAAAATCACCTCAGATGCTTTGCTGGAAAAAAGACTAGGCCTGTGAGCAAAGGTTAAAACTGAAAACTTGAAACTGCTCAGCAGGGGTGTGGCTGCAGTAACCTGCCATAGCTGCGTCACCACGATTTTACTTTGGCAAATATGGCTTCCTGAATTCAAACAAATCTTCCACAGAACTATCTTTTGTTCTAGCAATAAGCAATTATTGCACAGACCTGCTTTCAAGGTCACTAGTGAGAAGAGTAAACTACACCAGGATGTGTCAGTCATAAGTAATGTATAAAGGACGTTAACACGAAGCAATACTTAAAGCCTTCCACGCTTAACAGGATGCAAAGTGCTTCCTTCCAACTGACCACAAATAGACATGAATAAGATCCATAAAAAAAGCTATCAGTATAAAGAAAATGCTGCCTTTAAAACAATTTTTAAAAGCAGTGAAAAAATACTCACCAGGGACTTAGTTCTCCTTTATATTAGGAGCACTAATGCAAATGTGTATTTGGAAAAGAAGCGTTCTCATATTTAACATTAGGCTACATAAGTTGTATCAATATTCCCCTTAAAAAACAAAGAGCACTCTAGTTACTAAGTATTTTTGTCTTTACATTAATAAAAATATATACATTTAACAAATGCAAAGTCAAAAGTCACAACCATTTCTACAAATGCCACTTATTCAAGAGAGCAATAATTATATTGAGCTTACTATTGACAAAAACAGATATAAAAAAACTACAAAGTCAGTTTTAAAACTAGACACGATAGACAAGTCAAAAGTCACAACCATTTCTACAAATGCCACTCATTCTTTTCAAGAGAGCAATAATTATATTCAGATTTCTATTGACAAAAACAGATATAAAGAAACTACAACAAAGTCAGTTTTAAAACTAGACACGATAGACAAGAGTTGCCCAGGGAGGTGGTTGAGGCCCCATCCCTGGGGGTCTTTAAGGCCAGGCTGGAGGAGGCTCTGGGCAGCCTGATCTAGTGGGAGGTGTCCCTGCTCATGGCAGAGGGGTTGGAACTGGGGGATCCTTGTGGTCCCTTCCAGCCCTGACAGATTCTGATCTGTTTTAGCAGAGGACTTGAGAGCCCTAATGGCTCAATGGTTGGACTTGATGATCTTGGAGGTCCCTTCCAACCTAAAGGATTCTAGGATTCTAAGAGTACAAAAAAAAAAAACCAAACATCACTGCTTTACAAGAGATTCAAAACACTGTTGTTAAGGATGTAAAACAACTTTTAAGAATAAGGAGGAAGATCATCCCACATTTGTCTGGCAGTGCGGTTTACACCTTCTGCGAAATTGCTGATGACACCTGAAGTCAAACACAAGATATCAAGCTAGACAGACAACAGAATTTTCTCATCCTGAAGGTCACCAGGCATGTGGAAACTACTACTATGGACCTCCCTATACAACTGTTAAAAAAACAAGAAAAAGTCTTAAGACTGTCCACCTGCATACTCATCCTTCAGGTACAGTAAACTGAACATTGTCAACTGAATACTAAGTGATAATGAAGCAAATTATGCAATTGCTGTATTTATTTGTTTTTTGCTTTTGACAAACCCAGGAGTTGCCATGTCTAGTACTGTGGAAGATACAACTGCATTTCAAGATGCACAACTATGCCTCAGCTTTACTGTGCTTCAGAACACACAATACTACACAAAAATTACAAGAGCATTTTTGGTAAGACACTGTCCACCAGTGGTTACTGGATTTAAAAATGCCCTTAAAGCACCTAGCACAGGAAAATCATACTTGAATATCTCACTGAGCACAGAGAGCTGAAGAAAACAACTTGAGTTGTTACATTTACTGCCCTCAGTGAACACAGTCTCTCTCAACGCACATACACACACGAGCAATGATTAACTCCTGTAATTCAATGCAAACAGTAATAAAAGGTGGGGTTTTTCCCCCTAAGTAGAAAAGTTCAAGTTCAGCACCTTCCTTTTGCAAGCCTCAGAAACATGCTGAGATAACACTTTGACATGAGGCCTCCCCATGCCCAAGAAAGTTCTTTAACATCCATAACATATAGACTTTGAACTGCAGAGTTTCTCCTTGAACACATCTGCACGAGCAATTCACACATCAAAGATCTATACACATACCCCTGGGTACAAAACCTAAATATCCAGAACAAATGTAGCAGGCATGTAAACTGCTTCACAGATGTGCTCTGAAACACATAGCGAGTGAAAGAATACCTGTTAAGTGTGTTACAAAGTTTAAAGTCTCTCCAAAAACAAAACTTCATTTCATTTGATGAAATGGCACTTGGTTAGGTTTTAACCTAACCATCAAAAGAAAAGGTTATTTCATAACCACAAACTCCCTGTGCCATAAGAGGGGGGCATGACCACCAGCCTCCATCTGCACTAGATTAGACGGTTCTCCAGTGGGATTTGTCAAAATATCCATGTTCTACAAATTCAGCTTCTAACTTCTACATCGTATTTTGAAACCGCACAACAGGTCTCTGAAATCTGAAGAAGTCACAAGAAGATCCACCTGCCCAATCTAACGCCAACTAACTTACACCCCTCTTTAGTAAGAGGAGGCAGAAGTTGTATTTGACAGCTGCCAGACTGACTCTATTGCACCAGCCTTTGCTTAGCCCTCAGATTTTTATTGGCACATTGAGATAGAAATTCCCATGTTATAGGGCAGACTTCAACTCCTCACAAGCCTTTTCCTGGTGACAGCAGTGGCTGCAAAGTAGCTGGAAGTGGGCAGATGAAGGCAACAGGGCTCCCTCCAGCAGTCACTACTGCTTGAAAGTACTGGAACTGCTGAGGCAGTTCAGTTTCCAGCCAGAGCAATTCCTGTTTAGTGCTGTTTATATTCACAGAGCTGAGTCCCCAACATCTCCAGTGATGCTACAGCTTTGTACAAACTTCCTAAAAGCAGGCGAGAAGATACACGTATGATCATAAGGCAAGTTGTTTAGGATTATTCTCCCAAGCAGAAGTTGAGCAACACACAAATCAAACATTTGATTTTTGTGAGGTTTTGTTTGTTTGTTTTTAAAAAGGATGCAAATTAACCTTCTTCCCATCTCAGGAGGACCTGACACACACCAGGGTCATGAGCTGCCCATGTAGTAGGGCTGTACTTCAGGGAAGAAAAAAAAAAAACAAAACAACTTTGAATCTATTGAGACTAGTGCTGAATCTAACCCACACCATGTAGCTAAAAAAACCCATAATTTGCTTCCCCACTTATGCTGATAACACATTCAGAGATGCTTTCTTCTGGAAGAGAAAAAAACCCCAAACAAACAAACAAACACACACACAACAAAACACGACACACCACAAAAACCAAACCCACACCTCTGAAATGTGCTTATGCTCAAAACCATGGTAAATCTACACTTTTCTAAAAAACACATTATTTACTGTAATACCTCCTTCTTGCTACTCACACAAATGCCTAATTTATTTAAATTCTCATGAGAGTTCTCAGCTTCAGTAGCCTCTGAAAGAGGTGTGTTTTTTGATGTAAATACTAATTCTGTGAGAACAAGGATAAGGGAAAAAAGTGGGTGGGAGTATTTCCTTTTCCTTGGATTTAGTTTTGCTAGTTTTCATTGTTCACGGGAGATGTTCTACCTTTCCATTGTCTTACATGCTTCCCCCCTCCTTCCCCTCCCTTTCTTTTTTTATCCTTTGGAGAAAGCACTAAGATAAAGCAATCTCTTTTCTTCCATGTACTTAAACTTTGGTTGACCAATTCTGAATTTAGAATCTACATCAATGTCCTTTTTCATCTGTGAAGCCATCTTTGTCCTGCCCTCTTGCTTCACAAATTAAGACAGTAATTAAGCTTCTCTGAATCCTCTTAGTCTAATGTGCTATACTTGTCTCCTTGTTGCTCACTCCTGCTGTCATTACTGTGTATTTTCTCATAAACCTGCCTAGTCTTTATCAAATTAAGTAACTATTCTTATACAGTTTTTGTCATTTTACCATGTTGCTTGCACTGACCATAAAACACACGTGTTTGGAACTGCACAAACCATCACCTTTAAATTCTACCAGTATTCCTTGGCATATCCAACTGCTCACAGCAGTTTGCTGTGCTTCAATGCACCAGCTTGAGCATCTTTTTATTTGACATCCTAAAGCCTGACAGTAATTAATTCCTATTAACAAGACCAAAAAAAAAAAAAACCAAAAAAAACCCACCACAAACACACAAAACAACCTCTCAAAGAACTAGAGTACTTACCACCACAGTCCCACCTTATTTTTTCTTTTATCTATTGAAGAAGAAACTATTTCACTTCCTAGTTTTGTAAGTGACACATTACAAAGTGGAGCATCTGCTTCACAGACTTATCACCCTTCTGATTTCCTTCCCATGTCCTCATTTGATGCATTTTATGGCTTTCTGTATTGGTTTCTCCAGGGTTGAATTCCCCTTTTCTGAAGGGCCTCTGACTCAACTTTGGTATACCACTTTGTCTACCTGCTTCCCTTTTTGTCTTTCCTTCAAGCTCCCCCCCACCCCCAACATATGTATCCTTTCTGAAACCAGACGTTACTTCAACTTTTATGACCTAAATTCAATTATTCAAGTTTCTTTGCTTCCCAAGTCAGATGGATGGCACGCTTCTGTCTGAAGCGGTAAGAAGGCAGGAGTTAAATCCTTCCTCCACAAACTACCTGTTTTTTTGGGGGTATAGCATTAATTACCAGTTCAGGGTTACCACTTCCACAGTATGCTTGCATATTATATTTAAGAAAAATATCTAGAAAAAGCTCATATATAAAAGAAGACAAATATCACTGATAGCTTCCTTTGCCTATCACGAAGAGTTTCGAAACATTTTTGACTCTGAGTTAATCTGCTCTCAGTTTAAGTACCTGGGTGGGGGGAAGATGGAAAAGAAAGACCTTTTGAAAATGGCAATCAAATTTAAAAAAAAAAAATATATATATCACAGCTAGTATGTCTAAGTTTAAATAATTACAGCTGAGGCAGCAGAACTTGGCCAACCCCAGTCAGCTACCTCAATACTTGCTGCATATGAAAGGCAGGCACTCAAAACTGCAGGAACCTGTCGAAGCATGCTGCACAGCTTAGCTCCTATTTCCAGATCAGTAAGAACTATCAAAATCCAGTAAATACCTTCTAATGCAGAATTGTATTAAATAGTTCTTATCTTGGGGGGGAGGGGGAAACCTTCCTCCTTCATACTTACTGATAGGAAACACAGAATAACAAAAGACAATAAGGAAAAGTGTTATTCAAAAAGATATTTAAAATCATCCAGACAGAATGACCTATGAGAAAATGTTGCATTTACCATAAACAAAAAAAAAACCAAAAGGTACACAACTCTGATTATATCTCTGATACTATCTGTATCAGATAATTCGTTAAGGCTGGGAACATTCAGTGTGTAGAAAGAGGTTATTTATTTTTAAAAGACCTTGCATTCTATATTAATAAACAGATATAAAGAGCAATGAGCTTGTAATATGATTTGATGCAATATTCAAGCCACAAAAAAAAACGCACACACACAGACAAAACCCAGATGTTAATTTATATTTACATAATTTTAACTGCAGGCTAATGAAGTTCAGCAGAGTATCGATACCTAATTAGGTATGGTACCTTCTCTACTCCACACATTTTCATCAGTTTGGGGTTTTTAATACAGTGGTTTAATACAGTTTACCAGAGTACTAATTATAACTTCAGAGTTCCACATGTGGTAATATCTGGAAAACTTTTATCATTTAAAGACAAATTAATTTTGCACTTTGAAGTCTATTCGGTGAACTACACTCAAATTCAAATTTTGATTCAAGTGGAGAAAATAATTATACACATTTTTATCAGTTTGGGGTTTTTAATACAGCAGTGGTTTAATACAGTTTACCAGACTACTCATTATAACTTCAGAGTTCCACATGTGGTAATATCTGGAAAACTTTTATCATTTAAAGACAAATTAATTTTGCACTTTGAAGTCTATTCGGTGAACTACACTCAAATTCAAATTTTGATTCAAGTGGAGAAAATAATTATCATAAAATACCCTGAATTTATTGACTCAATTCACTTTGTTAGATCTGCCAGAGTGTTTTATGACAGCACAGACAGAAATGTCAGCTCTTTATGCAAGTTTTGAAAGTGTACACATCTTCCTTAATAAAGCAAAACCAACCAAATAAAATCACCTTCATTCAGGATGAGTTTCTTTTTAACATTTTAGATGATAAAGGCCTTCTGCTTCTTGCCAACCTATTCGCTGGTTCTGAAACTATGAATAAACCACATGGATAAAAGTGCAATTTTCTGCACTGTGCCTCCTCTGTAGTATTATAACCTCACTCTAAAACATTTCATTCAGCTTCTTCATTTTTCTCTTCCAAGTCAAATGCAATCCTGCTTTCTCAAGTGCACGTATGATACGGTTCAGTACCTGCCCAACAAATTCAGGTGCAGTACAGACTATCACTACTATCCACTGATGCTTTTTAAATGTAATTCTGTACAACATGTATTTATTTACAGTGTATTTCCAACAGACCAGTCACTCAAGTCAAATGAGTTTAGATTTGTACATGTTGTTTCCACTGTGGTCATCCCAAATGCCAGATGCAGATCAGAGCAATAAGCACTGGACACACAAAAGGACCTGGGGAATTTACAGATGAGGTTTTACAGCCAGCTGCCACCTGTTTTAGCAGAAATGGGAGGAGCACTGGAGTAAGCAATGATGTACTACACCAAACCAGGGGAGAGCATGGATGCCTCAGAAAAAACACCCTGCTTGGAAACAGCATATGCAAACTTCTGTGAGTAAGCAGTGATGTACTACACTAAGCCAGGTCCAGGGGAGAGCATGGATGCCTCAGAAAAAAAAACCTGCTTGGAAACAGCATATGCAAACTTCTGTAAGATTCTATCTTAGCAGATATTAATTACTTTCTCATTGCTTCTTCTTCTTCATTGATGACATTTTTACTTTACAGCTAAAAAAAATCATTGAGAAACAGAGCAGAAGATAAATAAAAAGACTCAAAGACTGGAGCTGACAGTTCATTTGTGAGGTTAAACCGTAACTTCCATATCTCCAAGCTATGCTTTAAATGTTTAGGTCAACAGCTACTTAAGCCTTACTGGAACAATCATTCATGCTTTTTTTTTAAGTATCAACTATACTGAGGCAAAACACAAAACTCAGCAAAAACCAAAATTATTCTACAACTAAATCAAAACAGAAAATAGGAATATTTACTTCTTTTTTATCAGTATTGAGGAAGGATACATTTATTGCTGAGTCTCCAAGAGCTGAAATCAAAAGATTCTGTCTCTAGCACACAGAATTAAAGCAACATATGATTGCAGATGAGTCCTGCCACAACAACTTTGAAAAGCTCACCCAGAATTTTTCCCAGTAAAATGGGTTCCTTTTCTTCCACTGCCAATATAAAAAAGATATTAGAAACTGTATTTCAGTATTGACTCAAACATGGACAAGAGCAACAATCCATTCAACTTGGAAAAGTTAAAAGTTCTCTCTTCCCTAGACAAGCTAAAGGTTAGAAGTACTTCTGTGTCAGAGTAACTCCCCCTATCCTGTATCAAATTCCTTGATTTTTTTTTTTATCCTACCCTATGAACAGGCAATAAGACTGCATCATTTCCAAAGTAAGCCTTGATTTCCCAGAACTCCAAAACTACGAAAACATCCATAGAAGATTTCAATTTATTAAAAAAAAAACCCAACCAAACCCCCTCCAAACACCTCTTTCCCAAAAAAACTTTTCACATTACACCTCCATTCTCAAACTGAGAGTCCATGTTATGGACTGAACACCAGCTGCAGATCTGCTGCATCTAGACAATAGAAATCCCCAAGAGCTCCTGCAGTCCAGAATTAGCTCAGGCAGTCTCGGGTAACACCACAGCCTAACAGGAAAGTAGCAGGTATCAGTTCCAAAACAACACTCAGACTTCTCGTTACAAGTTGCTGAAACAAACACAATGACAAGCTCAAAATTCATATTCAGTTAATCACCAGCTTTCTTTCTGACAAGGTATTAGATGTTTTCATAGCTCAAACACTTTAGTTAGAATCCACTGCATTATACCTGCTGAAGCCACAGAATCCAGTGAAATTATTCAAAGCTTTGAATCTAAAAAACAAATAAATAAAAATCTTATCTCAAGAAAAACACAAGCTACTTAAAAAACAAACAAACAAACCAACCAACCACACCACCAAATGGAAAGCTACAAAATAGCCTCAAAAAAAAATAAAGCCACAATTAATCATAACCATACATTTAAGGCTTATTATCATGTGAGATACTAAGGTGTTTTTGCAGGACCATGATAAAAGCTTCTAGCAATGATCTTTCTGAAAACTGCTACTAAGATTTAAACCTATGGAACTGAGAAGAAGAGTACAATATTGATACCATGTTGTTTATTGCATCAGGGGGAAAAAAGGTATCAAAAAGATTAGTGAAAGAGCAAAACATCTGTATCATCTGATAATGTGCTCTACAAAGTATCACAAGCTACAGATACCTTCTCACATCTAAATTGTTTGGGTTTTTTTTAATTAAAGACCTCTATTTAGCATGAATGTGATGCTGTCAGTAAAAAAAACTAAGCTCTCAGTCCAACAATGCCTTCATAACTATATTTCTGTTTGAGAAGTAAAGTACAAATCCCCATGTGCAACCTGATAAAGTTTCTTCCTCTGGAATTTCTTACAAAGGAAAGTACGTGCTGAAAAACTGTGAGTTTTGGATCCCATCACCACCACTGGTTCATGCAGCTGAACTGCTCGCTCTGTACTCAACTCCACTAGCTCCATCTAACGAACTAACAGATCAGGGTTGAATTTTTATTGCAAGGTTTTTTTGTGCTTATTTCTAACAGTGTAACAGACAAATTAACCAAAAGCTCAACATGAGCGTTCCTCAAACTGATGCAGCTGCAAAGTACTGATCATAGTACTAGTAATTATCAGAATAGCAATTGCACTCTACAAAATGTATGTGATTTTAAATTTCAATTAGATTAACAGACCGAGATGTTTTAAACACCTTCATAACTGCAAATCAAAGGTTACACTCAGGGGCACATGTACCTGGTGACCATCAGAACTGCCTAAATGTTAGTGGTCTTCTCCAAACTATAGGTACTGACTTGTGTCAGAAGCTTCAAAGAAAGCACATGATCTTGACTAAATCACTACAAAGACCAAGATTTTCACTGATTATATATAGTGAAAACAGTATAAACAATTTCTGCCTGTGGTACCATGCCATAATAAGGGAAATTCTCAACTGTACACGTGCTTTTCCTGTCTCAGAACCCTACCCCATTTTCCCAAACACCAAAGTCCTCTCTGCAACAGCAGTTAAAGGTGAGCTCACAGCTTCTTCCAGCAGATACAGCTTGCTGCCTAATTCCACATTCAAGCACAGCAAGGTGAGCTTCAGACAACATATAGAGGTGAGGGAAAAACAAACAAGACCCCTACTCACTTTCCACTGTCAACAACAAAAATGAAAAAAATTTAAACAAACCAACCCAAACATAAAAAGAAGAACCCAAAGCACAACACACAACTTCCATTAGCTAAATGAGGCTGCCAGTGGATAGCTCTCACTTTTTCCCTGTATTTGACAATAGATTATTTTTAGGAGTGACTACTGCTCAAGGTACAGTAACAGGCTTCTACTCAGAACTGAAGGCATTCACTATTATAAGTACTGCTGCTGACATCAATCTGTATGTCCAGCACCTTAAGTAACAGATCATGATTTTATTACATGTTTAGAGCAAACTCAAGAATAAAAGGTCAATGCCTCTCCATCCTCCTTTTTATTTGACAAGTCACTATCTCTAGTACCATGAACACCTGTATAAAGTCAGACCTGGATTTTTTTTCCAAATATATTGCAAGAATTCTATGGATTTGGTGAGGTTATTTTTGTTTATTTGTTCTGGGTTTTTAAAGAGAAAAAAAAAAGAAAGCATTACACAGTTTTATTATACCCCTCAAACAGATTGTATCAACACAGAAAAAAGGACAAAAAAATCACAGGCAAATTTTCAATAACAATTTTTTGCTTATTCTCAGAACACTAGTTCTGATCTCTGCCACTACATTTTCTTTTACAGGTGATGTTCTGACCACTAAATTTAATGATACAAGTCAGCTGTAGCATAATGAAAATGAATGTCCATTCATCAAGACGCCTCACAGAATAAATTTTCCACAGATACATCTCACTCATCTACCAAACACTTCTCCTCTTGGGAAGTCAACATACTTCTGACAATCAAGGCTGCTTGGCTTAGTTAAAAGGCATGCAAACACCCCGTGGGTTTGTGCAAACATTTCCAAGTCCAAATCAAACAAAAAAAAACTTAAAAAAACTCTGTAAATATCAGTGGATCTACTAAGGTTAGTAAAAGGAATGTACTAAGGCGTGATACAAGGTTTACCTGAATTATGCACAGCTAAGTGTATATATTTAAAATACAAGATGCTCATCTGAACACAGGTTCCTGTCAATGCAGCAGATTGTGGTGAGTGCTGTGGTTAGTTTGCCAAGGGGGGGATTGGTGCAGAAGGAGGTGTCAAGAAGAGAGAGCAGGAACAGAGATATAAAATCCCTGCAATAAACACAACACAGGACTTTCATATGAACCTTCCCTCCAAACAGGACTGTTGGACTGAAGCCTTTCAGCATTAAGCTGCTGTGCAGCAATGGAAACCCTGCCTCTGCCCAGAGTGTTTTCCTCAGTTTGCAACTCCACTTGTCATGCACATATCATGGGAAAATGCTCCATGAAGCTCATGGACATGAGCTGTTCCTGAGCTGGAAAAACATTCTCCTATTCCTCTTTTCTACCTAGTAAGTTCACAGCTCTACGGTGTTCAGCTGCGACTTCCTAACTCCCACTAGGGTTGTCTCACTGTGTGAGAAGACAATCCCCCTGCACCACCCCTCAGTAAAACCAGCTTGACACAAATCTCACTAATATTCAGCACAGAGAAATGCAGTGTCTCACAGCAATGCCAGGATAACTCCACGCAGTAGTGTGAACTGAGGTGGCCAGCAGAAAGGAGCTGGGGATCCAGGTGGACAAACTGAACAGCAGGGCACCTTCACAGCAACAGAGGCTGACCACACACTGGGCTGTATGAGAAGTGCAGCCAACAGGTTGGCAGAAATTCTTATTCTCTCTTGGGTGGCAGCTAGACACACATCCAGTTTTGGGTCCCCAAGTACAGCGGATTGACCAAACGGAAAGAGCCCCGTTGAGGGCCATGAAGACAGGCTGCTGCACATCATGTACAATCCAAGGCTGTGAGAACTGGGCTTGTTCAGCCTCATGAAAAGCCATATCAGGATCCAGTCCCACTCTTCCCTAGCTTGGCCACCACAGGCTACAGAGTAAAGCATGCTAAACTCTCTTCAGAGGTCCGAAGGAAAGCGGCATGCATGAAGCAACCATCACAGGTTGCAACAAGGGAAGCTCCAATTTAGCAAACTGGTTTAGCTCTTAACCACTCTCAATCCAGAATTTCCCCCTTCCCCTTTTGTCCCCAGAGTTGTAGACTTTCCTTCCTTGGAGATATTCAAAACTCAACCAAAGCAAGACTTTGCCGTAACACGATCTGTCATTGAAACCAGTGCTGCCAAAGCTGGAGGGTGCTGGACAGATGACCTCCAGTGGTTCTAATCTACATTTTTCAGTGGTTCTGCAGTCTATTCTAGGAGGGTATGTGTTGTACAAGATTGCAAATGTAATACACCAGCAAGGCAAAATGCACTGCCAGCTAAAGTGCAAGATTAGAAGATACTACTCTAGTCTTTTGACATGCCCATGTCACCAGATGCTCCAAAATGCTGGGTCAGAACTCATGGGAAAGATTTAGGGGGAGGATGGAAAAAAAAAAATCCAGACATGAAAACACACAGTATTTCTGACATATGTATGCATAAGGATTGCTACCTTATATACAGCAGACCATAGCTTTTTGAGGATCACCCTTGAGAAACAGACACAGGCACCACAGAGGTCAGTAGCACAGATTTGGCCTGAAGGGGAATAAACGTCTGGGACAAATAGTAATTGTTCTGAAATGGAAATTTTCTTAAGATGCCCTCCACTGGTTTACTCGCACTAAAAGCCATTCTGAAGTCACAATTCAATGATTCATTCATAAATGTGTTGAACAAAGCCTGATGTCACTTATTAAATGCATACATATTCCCCCATTTTGACTCAGCCAAAGGTACTTCAGCTGCAGAACATCTTGAGAAAAGCTTGGTGAAGAAAATTCTTGGTTTAAATTCAACCATCTGATAGTTAGCCAAACTCTCAATAAAAGGTCTGTAACAATGGCCCAGAGAAAACACATTTTCTGTAGTACAGCTGATAAACTTTCCTCCCAATATAATGCTGTCCTTGTGTCTCACAGAGCTGTGTTAGGGAATTAAAAGCACTGGACATGCTGGGCTAGAAATTCATCTGATGTTAATCCACAGAACCCCAACAAGGAAAGTAGATCTGGCCTGCTGTGGCTTGGTTGCACATCTTCAAAAAACTTCAGTCTGTTGTGATAACTTTGATTTATGTTGTTGGACAGTCCTAGTGACAGAAACACTAAGAACAGGGGAAGAGATTGGACATTTCAGTGGTAGTTTAAGAGTGGACAGAAGTATAACACCTTTTTGAAGAATGTGAAAGCAGCCTACACATAAAATAGACAGGTAATTACTGGAGTTTGCTAATAATTACAACACTGTCTATCTAAAGTTTGCGTTAGCTTTAGGAGACTAACTGAAATTTACTACAAAGACTGGAATCTCGCCATAAATTGTGTTTCCTAGCAAGGTGGAAAAAGTAAGAGGAACTTACACTGGTGAGATTTAGGTGCCAGGAGATCCTGAAGACAATAAGCTGGCTCTCACACACACACTGATCTTCCTGCTTCCTGTGATTACAATGACACACTTCATCTACTCTATTGAAAAATGCTATTTTCATTTGAAAACTACTATTTTGTAGAATTTTGTTTTCACTTGGGGACTGTGAATTTCAGGGAGTTAACAGAATGATTTTAACTGCACAGTCCAAACCTTATCCTTTCTTTGGAATAGGAAATCCTGATAGCTTCAGGACTGGAAGGAAGGCAAAAGAAAACAGGCTTGTCCAGTACTACATGGCCAAAAACCAAAAAAATATTCACTCCATGTCGCTTAAAGTTGTGTGCATTTGCAAACAAGAAGCCCACAAGCAAACCAAGGAGACTGAGGTGACCTGCCCTGACTGAATGTAACTTTAGAAGTTAAAATGCTTGAGCATTTATTCACCAAAAAGTCTGTAATTAAAAAACTGAGGTTGGAAAAGAGGGGGGGAAAATTACTTCCGTAGAAGACTCCTGGTTTTGCTGGCCAAAATTCTGTGTCTGAGACATCTGATGAAAGGAGAACATTCAAGTGTGTTCAACAGATACTGCAGGAATGTTGTCAAAAACACAGGACAGATATTAAATGCTAAACTCCTCACCATTCTTGCTGAGTTACAAATTAACACTTGGAGCGTGCATAACATTGATTACATTGATGTAAAGCAAAACTACCTACCTCAATATCCTAAGTGATGTGCAAATATGCATTAATAACAGTTTTTGCTAGCTCCCTGCTTGCAAACACAAGCCAAATTAAACACAAAACCCAATTAACATGTGTCTGCTAAATCAGCTAACAAGCAAAGAATAAGCCCTATATGAACAGATATAATGGCAGAGATAAAAAAAATCCCTCAGAACATTAAAACCCTCCAAGAGAGCAAGTGTGGCAGAGTTTGATCAGTGACTGAAGATGCCAGAACTTATCAGTTTCTAAATTCCTGTCTGCTGGCTTGTCAAGTGTCATTCATGGAAATGCAGTCTGAGTGAAGGAGACACACTCCATGACTCAAGATGTGTGGCATCAGAACCTCAGGACTTAAATAGATACATCTGCTTAATTCTTTTAGAAAAATAGAGAAAAACTGAATAACCACTTAGGTATTTGAAGAAAGTATGTAGTCACATTAATATTGATATCATGCTTCATTAAACTAGGAAGGATATACAGATTAGAGGTTTACATGTGTCTGTGAATGGTACCGAGAAAACTTAACTGTACAATAGCTTTCTTTTGTCCCCCAGTGGTCTCCTTATATCAAAGATTTTCTTCTTTGGACAACTAAAGTAATCAGATTAGACGACCAAAAGAACCTGGAGAAGCCCTTGTCTAATCCAGTTAGGGTAACATAAACCTCAAACATTTCACAGTACGTTTCTATATATTTAAGGATTTTAACCTGAGAACACCTGGCTCTGGGGAACTTTTAAAGTTAGAACTTCTCTTATTAGCAGTTTTACTTGGGTACATCAACTTTATTCAGATTCAAGAACATGCCTACAACTTTCCTCTTCAGATGTCTCAAACTGAAAAATTCAACCTCACTCATACAAAGAGCTAAGTAATCAGAAGGTACCTTTCAGACCAAATATTATCCCTTTAGAAATGCATCTGTGCCAAAAGCCAAAACACCTATTTTTGAGTAACCCAGAGAAACTTCTCTATGAAGAAATTAATATGACAAAGTTTTGTCATCCAATACTCTACATTTTTATGCAAGGCATCACCTTGTCTTTCAAAACATTTTGGTTACTGCAATTGCCTGTGGCAACCCAGACCATAAAGAAGTGACACTACACACTATTTGCATAGCATAGAAACAACTACATATTAAAAAATCCATACAACTGAATGTAATAATTCTGCTCTGCAGGAGAGAACAGCATGGATCTCATATTTTTAATAATATTTGGTATTTCTTCAATTAATCTTTACTTTTTACAGTAAATAAAAGTCACGTCTTCCATGTCCCTCTATGAACACATTGATGGTGCTTTGTAATAGGTCCTAATATATCCTTTCCTCCACACACATTCAATTTCACACTGATAAATGTAGCATATTAATTAAATGTTTAAGTGTTTACTTGGAGACATACTGCTGTCTTTTGTCTTCTAGCCCACATTTCACCTGAAGGAGCATCATTTGTGTGGAAGGATATGCTGGGGGAGGCAGCCACAACCCCCCTTACAGCATCCCCTTTCCTGTTTGCAAACTTTAATTCCTCCTAGCTCAAACAAATTACTTCCACATGGGCCTGCATTCTTCGTGTCCAATTTCTACCCAGAGTTAACTTCTGCAGAAGGACTGAATGTAACTGATTTTGCCATTTTTTAAGTTGTCTTTACACCCACCCCACAGCATCTTCCTTATGTTCTGCACAGAAAATTGGTGCTGAAAGAACTGAGGTATCTACACAGTTCTGCTCCAAACCCCAGTTCCTATCATAAGTTACTGCAGGCTCTTAGGTGCACTCGCACATCCCACAAACCCCCTACCCCTCACAAGGACACACACTGGCAGATTTTGCCAGATTGCAACAGTTTTGCTCAAGGGCTTCTGTCTCTTGGGCAAAATCCTGTCGTCTCTCAGAACGAGTCAAACAAATGCTTCAGAGCAGCTGAATCCCACAGGCACCATAGGAAACACGAGCAAAAGGAGTCCCCAGAGAAGAGGGGCCGCTGGTGGGTGTGGTGACAGCATCTTCCTGAAACCCTGATGCAGAAGCAATGATCAGAGAGCTTAAAATATGCCAGACGATGCCTCACTGCTGCTACATCATCTGTTTCACCATGAAAAAATGCACACAAAGAACACCACGTTGTACACACTAACCAGCCTTACACGTCACGGCAAGTTCTCCAGGTTCACTGCTCACCAAATAAGTTGTCTCTGATTCTAACATTTATTGAACAGTAGGTAGGAGTTCATTTGCAAAGCAACATTTCTGAGGAGGTTCTTACAACAGCAACTGCTCAAAGAAGCCTAAGACTGCAAAAGCTCACTCCCTCCTTTATACCCAAAAACAACTGCATGGGAATAACATCCTCCTCCTCACACACAAGGCCTGTGAACATATTTAAACTTACACATCAAGTGAGACACAAGGCAGTCAAGAGGAATATCTAGCTGCACACGACATCTCAGATGTTAAAGGGCCAGGGCAAAGGTTTCACAGAAAAGTGACGAGGCAGTCAAGAGGAATATCTAGCTGAATATCTCAGATGTTAAAGGGTCAGGGCAAAGGTTTCACAGAAAAGTGACAAAACCTTTTAAAATACAAAATTTGAACCAAAACTAGTCTAAACCACAGAGAAAGATGACCACAGAAGTACGTGAGTCCAAAGAGTCATATCACGTTAGCTTTCCTCTGAACATTTTAAGACTGCTGTGTAAAAACAGTAGAGTCACAAGCATGAGAAAGTGCTTACCGTTAGCAACCCCTGTTCTCCATACTGCTAAATTTTGCTCTCCTTCTAATCCTGGCCTCTTTCCTAGCAGTATTTCAGAAATAGCACTGTACAGTAGGTTCTGTACTCCAGAAACTATTTCACTCAAGTAGCACTTTTCCACAAAGATGAGGCTACTTGACAAATCAAGATGAATTCTAATTGCACATACTTGCAACAGTGGTTGAAACTAATTTTTTTAAAAATGCTCACATTTTATTCACCTTTACAGTTATTGTAAAACAGACCCATCACAGAACACCGTTTTCTTACATTACATAAAGAAAACCCACATTTTGCAAACAGACAGCTAACACCTCACCAGAGCACACAAAGAACCTCTGAACGAGCAGTTTGCACATACCTGCAACAGCGGTTGAAACTGATATAATTTTTTAAAAAATGCTCACATTTTATTCACCTTTACAGTTATTGTAAAACAGACCCATCACAGGACACCGTTTTCTTACATTACATAAAGAAAACCCACATTTTGCAAACAGACAGCTAACACCTCACCAGAGCACACAAAGAACCTCTGAACGAGCAGTTGAAAGCCATTGTGGCAAGCTTACAAATGCTCAAAAGCCAGGAGGCTCTGAATGTCCTATTTTATACTTCACATAATTCCCAAATAATTAATATTTTTAGCCCCAAGAAGTACTAAAAGAAGGCTAAAGTTCTCAGCCATCAAAATGAGTTTTCCAGATAATTCTGACTTTGTAATTGTCATGGCCAAGACTAAATCCTATCCCTTCCTCTGCCATCAAGTGAATACAGTACACAGCCTTCCTAAAACCCCAGAAACTTGACTGTGGCAGCAGAAGTAAAACAAGGGAGGATGAAGATGATAAAGCTACTTAGAACAGGCACTTTTGATGCCAAGCCAATCATCTGTGCTATGAATAGGTCATGAATAGATTCCATGTGATGCTCTGAGTGAAATTAAAAGTAAACAAACTATTGACATAGGTACAATTATTATTTCTTACAAGAGTGTTTCATAAAATACTGTTAAAACTGTGTCAGCAAGTAGCAAATAAAAAAAATCAAGGAAAAACACAAACAAATACACTCAGTAAGAGCTGCAATGATCATCCTAAACTACCTTGGGATAACTCAGTGCCTTATCATAAAGAATAAGCAAACCTGGACTAATAAGAGCCTGACATATAAATTGGGGCATTCCCCATAGGGATCAGTGATTATCAAGTTGCCCAGGGCAGGAGGGCACACACTGGAAGATCATTAGAAACAACTCCAGAAGCCAAGGAGTCCAAATCAACCACAGACACAAGAACAATTAAGACTTAATTAAGACTTACAGTTAATGTAACTGTAAGCTAAAATTGCATTTTTCAGACCTCACCATGAAAGCACAGCTGCAATTACTGAGATGGGTTATTTAACTATTGCCTTTGACCACATGAACCAAGCTTACACCTATTTCTAAGGTTCCTTTTGTAACATAAGGGTCTTTAAAATTATCTGATAAACACAAGGGAATCATTAAAGAGAATAAACTGGCAAGCTCTCAGAGTATACCTTTAAAAAGCAGTTGTAGGGTGAACTAGTCTTGGCAGCCAGAGGCAAGGCTGCTAAACAATTCTCATTATAATATTGTTTTCAGAGGTTTGTAATTTTCTCAAGTATTTATCTTTTTATTTTTTTATATTTATTTAATAGTCCCACATTCATTCCAGGAATGCTCTCAATAAGCATCTGGACATGCTTCTTAAAAATATGTGTTAAAAAATAATTGCTTAAAGACTATGTAATGATAATATATGTAAAAGTCTACACAACCTATCTAAACCTGACACATCCTTGATAGCTCAGCTATACAACCAAAATGTTGGGGATTGGGAATGAAGAATTAAGAGGTGAAAAGTTTAGATTTATACACCTAGTGAACCAAATACATTCCTTGATTTTCTTCTGCTTGTAATATACTTAAGAAATGGCCTGTTTAAAAAAAAAATAAATTATCATTCTGAAGAAATCAAATCCAAAATAATGAATTACAAAGCAGCAGCCTTCCATCTGGAATTACTCAAAGGCACATATGGTCATATTTTTAATGTAGAAAATGTCTGTAACTTGATACTTATTTTCCTTTCTTATGATTAGCTGCTCTACAACTTACTAGCTTTAAGATATGGGGCTTGCAATCAGATCTCATAAACAAAATATTAAGTTATTCATTCATTAATTTAAGGCTATTTCCATAAATCATACATATGCTAAGAGAGTGAATTAGGTTGGCTTCTTTTTCTTTTAGCACACAGCAACAGTAAAATCAAATTAAAATACATTTTCTCATCTGGAACATATGCATAACTGCCTTAACAAGGGACAGCTAGACAAATAATGATAATCCAGTGGAATGATTATCATTAGCTGTGTTCAAGGTTGAGACTTGTTTGGTTAAAAAAACCATTAATATGTTTGTTTATACATGACTTTTGAAATTACCCAATGACATAGCCTAATGCTGCACATCCACCTTTTTCAGAAAGCTTTGGAAAGGAAAATCAATTCACAAGATGGGAGAATCTGGTCTCTTTTCACATACCCTTTTTGAGGATGGTGTTACAACGAGAAGGAAGGGAAGAAGTGGAAGAACAGGAACAGAGGGAGAAGAAAGCTGCTAGGTTTCCAAGAGAGAAACAGGCATTCAACAGCATCCAGCTGACTCCCCAGCTGCTCTACCACCACATCAAGTGGTTTTTGGTTCCTCACAGCACCAGCGTGCACCCACATCTCAAGAAGGTACTTTCCACCTGTGGAAGTGGGAAGTGAACCAGCTTCACCATGGTGGCAGAGAGGAGCTCCACAATGGGGACAGATGGGTCTTTGCAAAAGGGGACCAGACCACGGGCTGGCCATCCTGGATGGCACACAACAGCTCAGCACCTTCTTTAATGTCCTTCCTCCCAACTCATAAGCTCTTCAGAAGGGTAGTGGCACAGTATTACCTCTGCAGTTTCCAAACCTAGGTTTCAGATCATCATCTGCTCACTCACTTCCAAGGCCTCTGTCCCCTCCAGAGGTAAGATGACAAATTGATCACCACAGCAGCCTCCTTTGCAGCCACTAACAACAGCAAACTGAAGTCAAAGGCATTGCTGACACAAACACCAGCTCTGCCTCCTGCACCTGAGCCCCTTGTGGTGGGCAAAGCCAAGCCTACAAGCCTCAAAATTCCTCAGAAAGGCTGAAGGGCTTCTCCAGCATGACTGAAAGGATAGAAGACTTACTGCTGCCTCCCCCAGATGAGCAAGAAAGCAGTTACCATCAACTGAATCATCTAGCTTGACAACCCAAATAATTAGACAATGTTCTGTAGAAATGTACCCACTATCAAGCTGAGAGGCACGTGGCCAATCCTAAACATACTACACAAGACACCACTTGGGCTTCAAGCACTCACTCTTCATTCTTCTCATCCCTCTGCCCTCAAATGCAGCCATTACTCAGTCTTCTTCTGAAAAGAGTTTATAGAAGTGGACTAGTAGAAAAAACAATTGAAACCCCTTTGTTTCCCAAGCTAGGTGAGCAGCACCCAGGAGCCCTCTCCTTCAGTGGCACTGGGTAGCCCACTGTACTCTGCTGCCAGAGCTGCCTCTTGCCAGCCCTCTGCAGTCCTCCAGCACTGCCCCATGCAGCACACAGCTTGTGCCACAGGTTTTGGAGAACACCTCCAGATGGGCCCAGCATGACACAGTACCATGCAGGTGATGAGCTTACACTCAAAGCACGGTCTCAAAGGCAGCAGGGTATCATCCACTGTCCAAAGAAAGAGCACAATGAGAACACAACCAGAGCTGAAGTCCACCTGGTTTGCCCCTGCTGACACTTCTAGTAATGTTTTCATACAAATAGGAACAATGACCTACCAAAGGACTACAAATACTGCTTCAAAGCTAAAAACGAGCTCTTTCTGGTAGGTACAAAGTAGCTGAACTGGTGAATATGTAACACACTCTAAGGCTTATTCAAAAGGGAGCAGAAAGAAATGCAAAAGGACTGTATAAGAAGACACATGGCAATAAAAAGATCACAATATAGCAGAAGAACAGTATTGTTCTTCAATAAAGAAACAATAAAATAAATATTTAACAATAAATAGTTAAAACTATCAATAAATCTTGATAGTTTTAACTATTCTATACAGCTACTACAGGTCATTTCCTTGATCAACAAAAGAAACAGCACTAGAAAGCATTTAAGTATAACTTTGTGTTCAATTACAAAACCAAAGATAAGTTTCTTACTAATTATGTTGACATATGCAGCTTTAAAAAAAAAATCTTCTCAGTGATGAATCAGATACAATATACACTATGCATGTGAAACAGAACATGCACAGCAAGAAATCATTAACTTTAACACCACAAAACATAAAAGTGAGCTATAAAAGCAGCAGAAGATCTTCAGTGATCTGATGTTGCACTTCCTTCTAGGCTTCCTGTTGTATGTGTGTAATTGCTGCAATAAAAGTCCTTGGAAAACTGAGTAACATCAAACAAAATAATCAAACTCTAATGATTAACGAAGAAGTGAAACATACCTTACAGTACAGAAAAACTCTACTCCTATGTACATGCTTTTAAAATAAGGTTATGTGTTAAAAAAACCCAGCTCTATTTTGCAAAACCAAGCTACATATATCCTATTCCCATAGTTAGTCATCTGAAAATGCATTAACCATTCTGCAAACAGGAGAAAAAGAATCAAAAAACCCAAACATCAAAACATCCCCACAAATGTAAGAGCCTTCATGAACTCTACAAGCCTATTTTATAAACACTAACAAAACATTTTCTTAATTCATTAAGCTATAAGTAGACTGTCCCTAAAAACAAATAGAAAATTATCTCCTTTGTGTTATACTGGTATGGAAAATGGTCTTCCTGATGCTTTTAGTACATAAACACACATCCAGAATTAAAAGGGAAGAGGGGAAAGAAGAAAGCCATATGGCAGCCATCATCTTAGTAAGTAAGAAGGATGGTTCTTGTTAGGAGATTCTTGTTGGACTGAGCAGCCAGTCCAGTGCAGCAGCAGCAGCCCCATCCTGCTCTAAGCTCCCTGGAAGTGGCCCAGCAACATGTCAGCTTCTTGAAGCATCAACGTCATTCAGTTTTCCATTTTGACAATATTTATGGTTAACGTAGCACAAAAGTTAATTTGCTAAAACCTATTCTAACAGCTGCTTCCAGGAGACAGAAAATTGCTTCCTTAATGCTGAAACCACTCAAACTCAGAACCCAAAGAGGGCACAGGTTAGAAAAAAAGAGTAACAGGACAAAGTAGCTCAGGAGAACAAAAAGCACAGTAGAGGAACATGAGATGCATGTCATGCACCACCAAATATGGACAAACAATTATCTGCAGAGCAGGGCTCTGCTAGCCCTGCTGCCTGCACGCCACTGGGGCCTTCAGATTTGAGGAAAACTTTATTCTGTCACCAGCATGAGGTCAGAGACACACTGTTGGGGATCCCAAGCCAGGGCATCAACAGGAGTGCAATCAGCAGGTGAGGCTAAGGAATCCCCAAGGTACCAGCTAGAGACAGTACAGACGGCCTCCCCATTTCACAATTTATGTATTCTTAATGTATAAGAAGAAATGTGAATTGCACATCACCTCCACCATTCTCCCTAGTACACCAAAGCAGGACCATAGGACAACCTTTCTCTGCCACCAAGCATGCTGGCAGGATGATTATCACCTTTCCCTGCCTCACCTTGGAGGATTAGGGTGCAACCTTGCAGCTAACAGTGAAAATACTTGGGACTTGAAGTTAAATGGCAGTCAGTGAAAAAACAGAAAACAATATTCCCCAAGGGGAAAAAAAAGTTTAAAAGATAAACAAACAAAAGACAACAAAGCATTCATACAGATACTATGGCGTGGAGGGGAAGCTCTAGAGTGTTGGACAATCTAGGTATCTAGCAGATACTATGGCATGGAGGAGAAGCTCTACAGAACTAGAGTGTTGGACAATCTAGGTATCTATAAGGAGGAGCACGTGTTGTGGCAGCCTAACACAGCAGAACAAACAGGGATTGCCCTGCAGAGCACCACTCCAGCCAGCTGCAGTTTGTCAGCATCCCAGCAACACTTCCTACAGAGTAGTTGAGGGTGGCTTCCACCACCTTTCTTCAGGGGCAGACATCTGCCTTTTTCTTCCCTACTACAATGCTGCTTGTCCACAGCAAGCCAAAACTGTGTTTAGTATCTGATGATTAACGTTACCCATATTTTGTGCAAGCAGAAGCCTGTGCTGTCACAAGACCCATCTCCAGTCTCCCTAGACACCACTTAGGACCACATGTGCAGCAGGATTAGCTAACAATCACAAGGATGGTTTTCATCTTGAGCAACACCTCAAAGGGTTTCCCTCAGATGATTCACAAAGCCCAGAGAGGACCCAGCTCTGCTTCCCAGCACAACAGTGCCCATGGGTAGCATGTGACTCAAGACCACTGACCACCTTCTCCTCATGGAGCTTGGTGGAAAACACTGGATGCAACGTGTACCATGGCACTGCACAGAAGACAGGACATCAACACACACACATCAAAACCCATGAAACAGATGGTGAAGATCACAAGGGAATGGTTATTTATACACCCCTGTTCCATAGTAGAGAACAATGCAGAACAGAAGCATAAGCTGGTAGCCAAGGCTGTTCAGCCAGTACTGCAACTCAAGGGTCCATAACACCCCAGGGTAATTAAGCTGACGAAGAAGAATGAACAGGCAACTCTTAGATAGTATCAACCCTACCCATTTTTCTTCTAAGAATACATACACAAAGATCATATGATAGTACACAAGAGTTGTTTGCCAAAATGTAGCTTCTCGTTCATCCTAGAGAAGTTACTTCTTTCTAGTGAAGATTTCTGCCTTTTCTCCTGCCAATTAGTTGAACTTTGAGGATATTTTGAGTTTTGATCTGTATGCTGTATGCAAAAGCCTTGTGAACAGCAATATGGCAAAGAGGAGAAGAAAGGTACTTCAAAGTCAGCTGAAAATTTTGCAAAGCCAAAATACATACTGCAATGCATAAGATAATCAAGACTAAACAATACTGACAAGAAAAAAAATACCTGAGAACAGGACTATATCTTTCAAATGACAAATGCATATACACTTCAGTGAGATTATAGAAGCATTATGTAAGGATTCTATGCAGTTTTTACAGAAGAAGACCTGTTGTAGATGCTGCTGAAAATCTAAGTTGTTACCAGGTCCAGAGCAAACTGTAATAGCATTCTTTGAAATGCTCACTTATGAATTAAAAAAGGTCAGACTTCAGTCCCTCTGAATAAAACCTTGGGGTGGGTGGGGAGGTGGTAGTGGTGGTGCATAAGCACACACACCAGAGTCTGGAAGTTTCCCCATTAGTTCCAGAAGCAAAACCAGGGACTATTCAAATTTTATCTGTTTAAATTAACTTCAACTGAAGGCTGAAAGGCACATGTAAGTGATCCTATCAAATATAAATCCACACATAGTGACAAACACAACAAATGTTATATACTGCAATTATATATGCTTTCTTGCCAATTCCCTTTTGTTTTCTCACAATTCCTTTTGTCATTTTAACTATACCTTTGAAAAAAACTTCCCTTTCCAGTCTAACAAAAAGCAAACAGCAAATGTTGCCATTAATTCACAAAAACAGCAGCCAAGTTAGAGCCCTTTTGCTGGTAAAACTGCTACAGGAACAGGAAATTGAAATTTCTACTGAAAATAATAATTACATAAATGCAGAGAACTAAAAGCATGTCAGCAAGAACCCCTACACACATGCCTGTATTATTTAGCTAGGCAATAACTGAACCAATATGCAGAGAATGTACAAACAGTAGTTCTCATTTTCGTATTTCTAAAGGTTTCATATCACTATATTTAGCTATGCTGGAGGAGAATGGGAGAGGATGATGAAACAAATCAAATTCCACTTGGGGTTCAAATCTCACCTGCACACACATCACCTGCCCTTTTGCCTT